>NW_026970152.1:300000-432000 GCF_028390025.1 Pseudophryne corroboree | reverse complement strand
CAACACCGATGGCCACACATACTGACATAATATATCATCACCGATGGCCACACATACTAACATAATATATCATCACCGATGGCCACACATACTGACATAATATATCATCACCGATGGCCAAACACAATGAGATAATATATATTCACCAATGGTCACACACACTGAGATAATATATCATCACCGATGGCCACACACACTGAGATAATATATCATCCCCGATGGCCACACACATTGAGATAGTATATCATCCCCGATGCCCACACATGCTGAGATAATATATCATCACCGATGGCTACACATACTGAGATAATATATCATCACCGATTGTCACACATACTGAGATAATACATTATCACCGATGGCCACACATACTGAGATAATATATCGTCACCGATGGTCACACATACTGAGATAATATGTCATCACCTATGGTCACACACACTGAGATAATTAATCATCACCGATGGCCACACACACTGAGATAATATATCATCACCGATGGCCACACATGCTGAGATAATATGTCATCACCGATAGACACACATACTGAGATAATATATCATCACCGATGGTCACACATACTGAGATAATATATCATCACCGATTGTCACACATACTGAGATAATACATTATCACCGATGTCCACACATACTGAGATAATATATCGTCACCGATGGTCACACATACTGAGATAATATGTCTTGACCTATGGTCACACACACTGAGATAATTAATCATCACCGATGGCCACACACACTGAGATAATATATCATCACCGATGGTCACACATACTGAGATAATATGTCATCACCGATGGTCACACACAATGAGATAATATATCATCACCGATGGCCACACATACTGACATAATATATCATCACCGATGGCCACACATACTGAGATAATATATCATTACCGATAGTCACACATACTGAGATAATATGTCATCACCGATGGTCACACACACCGAGATAATATATCATCACCGATGGCCACACACACTGAGATAATTAATCATCACCGATGGCCACACACACTGAGATAATATATCATCACCGATGGCCACACACATTGAGATAATATATCATCACCGATGGTTACACATGCCCAGATACTATATCATCACCAGTTAACTTATCACACATACTGAGATAATATATCATCACCGATGGCCATACATACTGAGATAATATATCATCACCGATGGTCACACATACTGAGATAATATATCATCACCGATGGCCACACATGCCAAGATACTATATCCTCACCAGTTATCACACATACTGAGAAAATATATCATCACCAATGGCCAAAACATACTGAGATAATATATCATCACGATGGCCGCACATACTGAGATAATATATCATCACCGATGGTCACACATACTGAGATAATATATCATCACCGATGGCCACACACACTGAGATAATATATCATCCCCGATGGCCACACACATTGAGATAGTATATCATTCCCGATGCCCACACATACTGAGATAATATGTCATCACCGATGGACACACGTACTGAGATAATATATCATCACCGATGGTCACACATACTGAGATAATATATCATCACCTATTATCACACATACTGAGATAAGACATTATCACCGATGTCCACACATACTGAGATAATATGTCATCACCTATGGTCACACATACTGAGATAATTAATCATCACCGATGGCCACACACACTGAGATAATATATCATCACCGATGGTCACACATACTGAGATAATATGTCATCACCGATGGTCACACACAATGAGATAATATATCATCACCGATGGCCACACATACTGACATAATAAATCATCACCGATGGCCACACATACTGAGATAATATATCATCACCGATGGTCACACATACTGAGATAATATGTCATCACCGATGGTCACACACACCGAGATAATATATCATCACCGATGGCCACACACACTGAGATAATATATCATCACCGATGGTCACACATACTGAGATAATATGTCATCACCGATGGTCACACACAATGAGATAATATATCATCACCGATGGCCACACATACTGACATTATATATCATCACCAATGGCCAAACATACTGAGATAATATATCATCACCGATGGTCACACATACTGAGATAATATGTCATCACTGATGGTCACACACACCGAGATAATATATCATCACCGATGGCCACACACACTGAGATAATTAATCATCACCGATGGCCACACACACTGAGATAATATATCATCACCGATGGCCACACACATTGAGATAATATATGATCACCGATGGCTACACGTGCCAAGATACTATATCATCACCAGTTAACTTATCACACATACTGAGATAATATATCATCACCGATGGCCATACATACTGAGATAATATATCATCACCGATGGCCACACATACTGAGATAATATATCATCACCGATGGCCACACATGCCAAGATACTATATCCTCACCAGTTATCACACATACTGAGAAAATATGTCATCACCGATGGCCATACATACTGAGATAATATATCATCACCGATGGCCGCACATACTGAGATAATATATCATCACCGATGGTCACACATACTGAGATAATATATCATCACCGATGTCCACACACACTGAGATAATATATCATCCCCGATGGCCACACATACTTAGATAATATGTCATCACCGATGGACACACGTACTGAGATAATATATCATCACGATGGTCACACATACTGAGATAATATATCATCACCTATTGTCACACATACTGAGATAAGACATTATCACCGATGTCCACACATACTGAGATAATATGTCATCACCTATGGTCACACATACTGAGATAATTAATCATCACCGATGGCCACACACACTGAGATAATATATCATCACCGATGGTAACACATACTGAGATAATATGTCATCACCGATGGTCACACACAATAAGATAATATATCATCACAGATGGCCACACATACTGACATAATAAATCATCACCGATGGCCACACATACTGAGATAATAGATCATCACCGATGGTCACACATACTGAGATAATATGTCATCACCGATGGTTACACACACCGAGATAATATATCATCACCGATGGCCACACACACTGAGATAATTAATTATCACCGATGGCCACACACACTGAGATAATATATCATCACCGATGGCCACACATATTGAGATAATATATCATCACCGATGGCCACACATGCCAAGATACTATATCATCAGCAGTTATCACACATACTGAAATAATATATCATCACCGATGGCCATACATACTGAGATAATATATCATCACCGATGGCCACACATACTGAGATAATATATCATCACTGATGGCCACACATGCCAAGATACTATATCATCACCAGTTTTCACACATACTGAGATAATATATCATCACCGATGGCCATACATACTGAGATAATATATCATCACCGATGGCCACACATACTGAGATAATATATCATCACCGATGGCCACACATGCCAAGATACTATATCATCGCCAGTTATCACACATACTGAGAAAATATATCATCACCGATGGCCATACATACTGAGATAATATATCATCACCGATGGCCGCACATACTGAGATAATATATCATCACCGATGGTCACACATACTGAGATAATATGTCATCACCGATGTTCACACATACTGAGATAATATATCATCACCGATGGCCACACATACTGACATAATATATCATCACCGATGGCCACACACATTGAGATAATATATCATCACCGATGGCTACACATGCCAAGATACTATATCATCACCAGTTAACTTATCACACATACTGAGATAATATATCATCACCGATGGCCATACATACTGAGATAATATATCATCACCGATGGCCACACATACTGAGATAATATATCATCACCGATGGCCACACATGCCAAGATACTATATCCTCGCCAGTTATCACACATACTGAGAAAATATATCATCACCGATGGCCATACATACTGAGATAATATATCATCACCGATGGCCACACACACTGAGATAATTAATCATCACCGATGGCCACACACACTGAGGTAATATATCATCATCGATGGTCACACATACTGAGATAATATATCAACACCGATGGCCACACATACTGACATAATATATCATCACCGATGGCCACACATACTAACATAATATATCATCACCGATGGCCACACATACTGACATAATATATCATCACCGATGGCCAAACACAATGAGATAATATATATTCACCAATGGTCACACACACTGAGATAATATATCATCACCGATGGCCACACACACTGAGATAATATATCATCCCCGATGGCCACACACATTGAGATAGTATATCATCCCCGATGCCCACACATGCTGAGATAATATATCATCACCGATGGCTACACATACTGAGATAATATATCATCACCGATTGTCACACATACTGAGATAATACATTATCACCGATGGCCACACATACTGAGATAATATATCGTCACCGATGGTCACACATACTGAGATAATATGTCATCACCTATGGTCACACACACTGAGATAATTAATCATCACCGATGGCCACACACACTGAGATAATATATCATCACCGATGGCCACACATGCTGAGATAATATGTCATCACCGATGGACACACATACTGAGATAATATATCATCACCGATGGTCACACATACTGAGATAATATATCATCACCGATTGTCACACATACTGAGATAATACATTATCACCGATGTCCACACATACTGAGATAATATATCGTCACCGATGGTCACACATACTGAGATAATATGTCTTGACCTATGGTCACACACAATGAGATAATATATCATCACCGATGGCCACACATACTGACATAATATATCATCACCGATGGCCACACATACTGAGATAATATATCATCACTGATGGTCACACATACTGAGATAATATGTCATCACCGATGGTCACACACACCGAGATAATATATCATCACCGATGGCCACACACACTGAGATAATTAATCATCACCGATGGCCACACACACTGAGATTATATATCATCACCGATGGCCACACACATTGAGATAATATATCATCACCGATGGTTACACATGCCAAGATACTATATCATCACCAGTTAACTTATCACACATACTGAGATAATATATCATCACCGATGGCCATACATACTGAGATAATATATCATCACCGATGGCCACACATACTGAGATAATATATCATCACTGATGGCTACACATGCCAAGATACTATATCCTCACCAGTTATCACACATACTGAGAAAACATATCATCACCGATGGCCATACATACTGAGATAATATATCATCACCGATGGCCGCACATACTGAGATAATATATCATCACCGATGGTCACACATACTGAGATAATATATCATCACCGATGGCCACACACACTGAGATAATATATCATCCCCGATGGCCACACACATTGAGATAGTATATCATCCCCGATGCCCACACATACTGAGATAATATGTCATCACCGATGGACACACGTACTGAGATAATATATCATCACCGATGGTCACACATACTGAGATAATATATCATCACCTGTTGTCACACATACTGAGATAAGACATTATCACCGATGTCCACACATACTGAGATAATATGTCATCACCTATGGTCACACATACTGAGATAATTAATCATCACCGATGGCCACACACACTGAGATAATATATCATCACCGATGGTCACACATACTGAGATAATATGTCATCACCGATGGTCACACACAATGAGATAATTTATCATCACCGATGGCCACACATACTGACATAATAAATCATCACCGATGGCCACACATACTGAGATAATATGTAATCACCGATGGTCACACACACCGAGATAATATATCATCACCGATGGCCACACACACTGAGATAATATATCATCACCGATGGTCACACATACTGAGATAATATGTCATCACCGATGGTCACACACAATGAGATAATATATCATCACCGATGGCCACACATACTGACATAATATATCATCACCGATGGCCACACATACTGAGATAATATATCATCACCGATGGTCACACATACTGAGATAATATGTCATCACTGATGGTCACAAACACCGAGATAATATATCATCACCGATGGCCACACACACTGAGATAATTAATCATCACCGATGGCCACACACACTGAGATAATATATCATCACCGATGGCTACACACATTGAGATAATATATCATCACCGATGGCTACACATGCCAAGATACTATATCATCACCAGTTAACTTATCACACATACTGAGATAATATATCATCACCGATGGCCATACATACTGAGATAATATATCATCACCGATGGCCACACATACTGAGATAATATATCATCACCGATGGCCACACATGCCAAGATACTATATCCTCACCAGTTATCACACATACTGAGAAAATATATCATCACCGATGGCCATACATACTGAGATAATATATCATCACCGATGGCCGCACATACTGAGATAATATATCATCACCGATGGTCACACACACTGAGATAATATATCATCACCGATGTCCACACACACTGAGATAATATATCATCCCCGATGGACACACACATTGAGAGAGTATATCATCCCCGATGCCCACACATACTGAGATAATATGTCATCACCGATGGACACACGTACTGAGATAATATATCATCACCAATGGTCACACATACTGAGATAATATATCATCACCTATTGTCACACATACTGAGATAAGACATTATCACCGATGTCCACACATACTGAGATAATATGTCATCACCTATGGTCACACATACTGAGATAATTAATCATCACCGATGGCCACACACACTGAGATAATATATCATCACCGATGGTCACACATACTGAGATAATATGTCATCACCGATGGTCACACACAATGAGATAATATATCATCACCGATGGCCACACATACTGACATAATAAATCATCACCGATGGCCACACATACTGAGATAATATATCATCACCGATGGTCACACATACTGAGATAATATGTCATCACCGATGGTCACACACACCGAGATAATATATCATCACCGATGGCCACACACACTGAGAAAATTAATTATCACCGATGGCCACACACACTGAGATAATATATCATCACCGATGGCCACACATATTGAGATAATATATCATCACCGATGGCCACACATGCCAAGATACTATATCATCAGCACTTATCACACATACTGAAATAATATATCATCACCGATGGCCATACATACTGAGATAATATATCATCACCGATGGCCATACATACTGAGATAATATATCATCACCGATGGCCACACATGCCAAGATACTATATCATCACCAGTTATCACACATACTGAGATAATATATCATCACCGATGGCCATACATACTGAGATAATATATCATCACCGATGGCCACACATACTGAGATAATATATCATCACCGATGGCCATACATGCCAAGATACTATATCATCGCCAGTTATCACACATACTGAGAAAATATATCATCACCCATGGCCATACATACTGAGATAATATATCATCACCGATGGCCGCACATACTGAGATAATATATCATCACCGATGGTCACACATACTGAGATAATATGTCATCACCGATGGTCACACACACCGAGATAATATATCATCACCGATGGCCACACACACTGAGATAATTAATCATCACCGATGGCCACACACACTGAGATAATATATCATCACCGATGGCCACACACATTGAGATAATATATCATCACCGATGTTTACACATGCCAAGATACTATATCATCACCAGTTAACTTATCACACATACTGAGATAATATATCATCACCGATGGCCATACATACTGAGATAATATATCATCACCGATGGCCACACATACTGAGATAATATATCATCACCGATGGCCACACATGCCAAGATACTATATCCTCACCAGTTATCACACATACTGAGAAAATATATCATCACCGATGGCCATACATACTGAGATAATATATCATCACCAATGGCCGCACATACTGAGATAATATATCATCACCGATGGTCACACATACTGAGATTATATATCATCACCGATGGCCACACACACTGAGATAATATATCATCCCCGATGGCCACACACATTGAGATAGTATATCATCCCCGATGCCCACACATACTGAGATAATATATCATCACCGATGGTCACACATACTGAGATAATATGTCATCACCGATGGTCACACACAATGAGATAATATATCATCACCGATGGCCACACATACTGACATAATAAATCATCACCGATGGCCACACATACTGAGATAATATATCATCACCGATGGTCACACATACTGAGATAATATGTAATCACCGATGGTCACACACACCGAGATAATATATCATCACCGATGGCCACACACACTGAGATAATATATCATCACCGATGGTCACACATACTGAGATAATATGTCATCACCGATGGTCACACACAATGAGATAATACATCATCACCGATGGCCACACATACTGACATAATATATCATCACCGATGGCCACACATACTGAGATAATATATCATCACCGATGGTCACACATACTGAGATAATATGTCATCACTGATGGTCACACACACCGAGATAATATATCATCACCGATGGCCACACACACTGAGATAATTAATCATCACCGATGGCCACACACACTGAGATAATATATCATCACCGATGGCCACACACATTGAGATAATATATCATCACCGATGGCTACACATGTCAAGATACTATATCATCACCAGTTAACTTATCACACATACTGAGATAATATATCATCACCGATGGCCATACATACTGAGATAATATATCATCACCGATGGCCACACATACTGAGATAATATATCATCACCAGTTATCACACATACTGAGAAAATATATCATCACCGATGGCCATACATACTGAGATATTATATCATCACCGATGGCCGCACATACTGAGATCATATATCATCACCGATGGTCACACATACTGAGATAATATATCATCACCGATGTCCACACACACTGAGATAATATATCATCCCCGATGGCCACACACATTGAGATAGTATATCATCCCCGATGCCCACACATACTGAGATAATATGTCATCACCGATGGACACACGTACTGAGATAATATATCATCACCGATGGTCACACATACTGAGATAATATATCATCACCTATTGTCACACATACTGAGATAAGACATTATCACCGATGTCCACACATACTGAGATAATATGTCATCACCTATGGTCACACATACTGAGATAATATGTCATCACCTATGGTCACACATACTGAGATAATTAATCATCACCGATGGCCACACACACTGAGATAATATATCATCACCGATGGTCACACATACTGAGATAATATGTCATCACCGATGGTCACAGACAATGAGATAATATATCATCACCGATGGCCACACATACTGACATAATAAATCATCACCGATGGCCACACATTCTGAGATAATATATCATCACCGATGGTCACACATACTGAGATAATATGTCATCACCGATGGTCACACACACCGAGATAATATATCATCACCGATGGCCACACACACTGAGATAATATATCATCACCGATGGCCACACATATTGAGATAATATATCATCACCGATGGCCACACATGCCAAGATACTATATCATCAGCAGTTATCACACATACTGTAATAATATATCATCACCGATGGCCATACATACTGAGATAATATATCATCACCGATGGCCACACATACTGAGATAATATATCATCACCGATGGCCACACATGCCAAGATACTATATCAGACCACACTTTTTTTGTGGCACTTTCCATCTGCGCATATTGTCCCATTAAAATGTTTATGCCATAAATGGGCGCGACCCACATAGCATAACTGCATTTTTATGCACCAATTTATGCCCCACCCCTGTGGTAGCTCCACCCACATCACTGCCCACCTCTGTCCTGCCCTATTTCCTTTTTAGCACTAAGTATGAATATATATATATAGATAGATAGATAGATAGATAGATAGATAGATAGATAGATAGATAGATAGATAGATAGATAGATAGATAGATATAGATATTTATTATAGGATTTTAATATCTACTGGTAAATCCTTTTCTCTTAGTCCATAGAGGATGCTGGGGACTCCGTAAGGACCATTGGGTATAGACGGGATCCACAGGAGACATGGGCACGCTATAAGACTTTGAATGGGTGTGAACTGGCTCCTCCCTCTATGCCCCTCCTCCAGACCTCCGTTAGAAAACTGTGCCCAGGGAGAGGGACCTTTCGAGGAAAGAATTTATTGTTTAAACACAGTGAGTGTCATACCAGCTCACACCACGAACATACCGCAGAACGTGGCAATCAATAGAATACCAGCCAACAGCATGAAAAATACACAGCCACATGCTGAGAGAATATGCAACACAACCAGTGTGTCAACACAACCAATAATAAAACACCGCCTGCCATGGTAAGCACCACGTCAGCAACAGCCTTACAGAAAGAAACACCACCAGAGTAACTATAACCAAGAACTGCAGACACAGTACGCACTGGGACGGGCGCCCATCATCCTCTACGGACTAAGAGAAAAGGATTTACCGGTAGGTATTCAAATCCTATTTTCACATACGATCTAGAGGATGCTGGGGACTCCGTAAGGACCATGGGGTTTTTATACCAAAGCTCCAGACCGGGCGGGAGAGTGCGGACGACTCTGCAGCACCGATTTGAGCAACCATGAGGTCCTCAGAAACCAGGGTATCAAATTTGTACAGTTTAGCAAAAGAGTTTGAACCCAACCAAGTAGCCGCTCTGCAAAGTTGAACTGCCGAGACTCCTCGGGCATCCGCCCAAGAAGAGCCCATCTTCCTAGTAGAATGGGTCTCCACCAACAATGGTAACGGCAATCCAGCCGTAGAATGAGCACACCAAATTGTATCACAGATCCAGCGTAAAACAGACTGCATAGATGCAGGTGTCCCAATTATGCTGGGAGCATACTGGACAAGCAGAGCCTCTGTTTCCCCAACCTGAGCCAACGAGGCGTCAAAAATAGTCAAAGTCCCGACGACATCGAGAGCCTTTGAATCAGCCAAAGCTTAAGTAATCACAGGCATCACAATAGGCTGGTTTCTGCGAAACACAGAGCCACCTTCTTTGCAGAACTATTATCCGAGTTCTCAATTCCGCTCTACACATGGAAGATCCAACAGGAGCTCTTGTGAGACAAAGCCGCTACTTCCGACACACGCCTTGCGGACGCCAAATCCAGTAGCATGACCACTCTTCAAGAGAGAAATTTTTAACACAACCTTTCATAAAGGTTCCAAACAGTGTGACACAAGAAAACACAACACCACGTCAAGGTCCCATGGTGCCAATGGCGGCACAACCGGAGGTTGGATGTGCAGTACTGCTTTCACGAAAGTCCGAACTTCCAGAAAGATGGCCAATTCTTTTTTTTTTCTTTGAGAAAATGTAAAAGACTAAAACTGCACTGAAATGGAGCCTAACTTTAGGCCTGTATCCACAACTGCTTGCAAGGAGAGGAGAAGAACGACCCAGCTGAAAATCTTCCGTAGGAGCCTTCTTGGATTCATACCAAGACACATCTTTACGGCGACTACGGTGGTAAGGTTATGCCGTTACTTCTTTTCTAGCCTGAAGAAATGTGGAAACGACTTCACTGGAAATACCTTTTCTGGCTAGGATATGGCATTCAACCTCCACGCTGTCAAACGCAGTCACGGTAAGTCTTGAAACACTCCCTGATCTTTGTAACAGTTCCTCATGTAGACAAAGCGGTCAGAAATCTTCCATGAGTAATCATGAAAACCTGTAAACCAAGCACTCCTTGGCTAGACCGGAACAATGAGGATCTCATGAACCTTTGTTCGTCTTACGGTTATCCCTTCAGAAAAGGTGAAAACGGAGGGAACACATAGACCGACTGAAAACACCCAAGGTGTCACGAGGGCATCCACTGCCATAGCTTGAGTGTCCCTTGACCTGGAACAATATCCTTGAGGCCTCTCGTTGAGGCGAAATGCCAACATGTCCAATTGAGGTACTCCTCAAAGACTTGTCACTTCTGTGAAAACTTCTTGATGACGACTGTATTTCTCCCGGAAGGAGATTGCAGCTGCAGAGGAAATCTAATTCTCCGTCGTTTACCTCCGGAGTGAAGACCACTAATAAAGCGTTTATCAGTCTTTCCACCCAGCGGCAAATTTTTTGCACCTTCTGCCATTTCCGCTTTGCTCCTTGTTCCGCCTTAGTGGCTTACTTACGCCACTGCTGTTAAGTCGTCCGACAGAAGTAACACGGGCGGACCACGAAAAATATGTTCGTTGAAAATAGCTCTTAAATCAAGAAAGCATAGTACAGACAATCTTCCCAGCTTGACCTTTTCCTCCGGAAATACGTCCCTTGCAAGGACTAATCCCCAGCCTCGGAGATCTGCATGCATGAACACCAGGATCTAATCTTGGATCCGAACTTTCGTCCCTCCAGAAGGTGAGAACCGAGCAGACACCACAGGAGCGACATCCTGGCCAGTAGGATCACATTCCGGTGCAGGTGAGACCCGGACCACATTTCCAACTGGTCCCTTGAAAACACTCTAGCATTTTACCTACTCACCGAAAAGGCCTCTTAGGCCGCACCCCTCCACTTCATAACGGAACATAATGATGGATTGTCATTGCAAAACTGATCCGACTCCGGATCCTCAGACCTATTCCACAGGAAAAACACAGAACCTCAACCGTTCAGTATCTACTCTGATACCCACCCCCGACATATGCGTCGTTGGGAACAACAGCCATTCCCAGTGTTGAAGAACAGTCAGAGAGAAACAACGCCTTGCACCACTTGTTTCTTGACCTCGCTTTAATCAGGAGAGCGTCTTAGTACAGAATAACAATGGCTCCTATTATTGAAAGAAAACCATCATACTGCCATCACTCCGGTGAAATGGCAAATACAATCCTGGATCTCCCGCCAGGTAAACTGAATGCGGAAAACAACGCATTTAAACATCTTATTTTTTTTATTTTTTTTAAAAATAAGGGACAGCAGGACAATGCCTTGAACCTGACGCACCTCTGGTATGGCGTCGCGTACTACCTCCTCTTCCAGAGGGGAAATGGCAAGATCTATTAGAAAATCAGCGAGGGGAACATCTGTAACTCCAGAATGTCCCCCTTTGGATTTTACAAGTAACTCACAGGTCCTGGTCTATTCCCGGACTAACGGAAAAGTAGTAGACGAGTCTCCACCGGAGTGGGGTCCAGTCAGATAGACTAAGAACCATGTGGTGGATGTGGTAGAAACAGAAAACGCCATCCACCTCTGCGAACCTAACAAGGCTGCAGAACACCTACCTTATCACCTTCCATTAAGAAATATATATATCATGTGCATTTCCTTTTCTTACTTGTGCTATCTTATACTCCATACTCCCGTTGGTTGCACCTAACCCCGGGTTTTCTATACCTATCCTATTTTGTCTTGCACTGTAAGTACTGCTTTCTTGTTTGCTCATTTGCTTATGTACTGTGTAACGGGCGCTGCGAATCCCTTGTGGCACCATATAAATAAATAATAATAATAATGATAATAATAATAATAATAAAAACTATATACAAATATATATATATATGAACTTGAAATCCTTTACCAGTCCACTATGGTTACTTTAATATATATATATATATATATATATACACATACACACACATATATACAAATACACACACATAATCACACAGTGTACATATACACTACACTTTGTGTATGTAAAGTAAATGTATCTATACCTTGTGCGTGTGTACAGATAGATAGATAGATAGATAGATAGATAGATAGATAGATAGATAGATAGATAGATAGATAGATAGATAGATAGATAGATAGATAGACAGTTGCTATCAGCGCTAATATTATACTGCAAATCCATGTGTATGTAGCAGAGGGGATTTGGTCATATTTTGATCAGAAAATTTAGGCTTGTAGCATATCTCCCAACATTGTGGTCAATCGAGCGGCAGCAACCGCAAAGGCGCACACATGTGACCTCAAAGGGGGCATAGTCTATGTGAAAGTGGGTGAAGTTTTGCGAACCCCCATTCCCATCACTGTTGGGGGCGTATAGAGCAGTGGTGTGTGCTCTCCCAACTACCCTACTACCATGGGGCACATAGCAGCCCACAGGTGAGACAGCGGAACAGTCCTAGGAAAACGGGACTGTCCCGCTGAATGCAGGATAGTTTGGAGGTATGATGTAGCCCATCGTCAAGGGACCCCAATATTCTGAAAGTCTCTAACCTAGCCTATATACTCAGCACACCATTGCAATGCAGGTATATATACCTTTCACCTACATAGGGGAACATCCATACAGGGCTGGCCTGTGAACCAAACCCAAGAAGGCAATTTATAGCCTTAATTGTACACTGCCATGACAGCACTAGGCAAAATATTTGGAAACAAAACAGAAAAGAAATATGCCCATGCTCGGGTTTACCATATTGTACATGGTACCAGCCAGGGACGTGCAGTCAGGGGAGGCAGGAGAGGCAGTGCCTCCCCTGTCATAATGATTAAAATAATAAAAAGAAGATATTTATAACACAGTCTGTTATAAATATCTTTTTTTATTATTTTAATAATTCCCCCCCCCCCCCCCCCGGCTGATTGTGAGGGTGGGAGGCAGTGGGAGAGGTGCCTCTCGCTGCTAACATTAAAACTCCGGGCAGCGGGGGGCGGGCAGGGGGCGGGGCGCAGCAATGGGCTGTGAAAGCCCATTGAAAATGAATGGGGAAGCGGCACCTATACTGGTGCCGCAATGACAGGGGCGTGCGATGAATGCACGCCCCTGTCAGTGCCCCAGATGTGATTGGCCCATCGGATCCAGTGCTGGATCCGCTGTCCAATCACCCCCTTCCCGGCTGCAGCAGGCGCCGTGGGCTGTGTGGGCGCCCGCTGCAGCCAGCACCGCTACTATGGGAGAGACGTCATGAGTCATGACGTCTCTCCCATAGTACAGAAGAGACGAGCCAGCGGCGGACGGACGGAGGACAGCGCTGCAGAAGCGGTGAGTATGTGTGTGTGTGTGTGTTGTTTTTTTTTTGTGTTGGGGCACAGCAAGAGGGGCACAACAACTGGGGGGCACAGCAACTCGGGGGCACAACAACTGGGGGGGCACAGCAACTGGGGGGCACAACAAGGGGCACAGCAAGAGGGGCACAGCAACTGGGGGGCACAACAACAAGTGGCACAGCAAGAGGGGCACAACAACAAGGGGGCACTACAACTGGGGGGTACAGCAACTGGGGGGCACAACAAGTGGCACAGCAAGAGGGGCACAGCAACTGCGGGGCACAACAACAAGGGGCACAGAAACTGGGGGGCACTACAACTGGGGGGCACAGCAACAGGGGCACAGCAACTGGGGGGCACAACAACAAGGGGCACAGCAACAGGGGCACAGCAACTGGGGGGCGCATCAACAAGGGACACAGCAACAGGGGGGTACAACAACAAGGGGCACAGCAACAGGGGCACAGCAACTGGGGGGCACAACCACAAGGGGCACAGCAACAGGGGCACAGCAACAAGGGGCACAGCTATAAGGGGCACAAGTACAAAGGGGCACAGCAACTGGGGGGCACAATTACAAGGGGCACAGCAACTGGGGGCACAGCAACTGGGGGGCACAACTACAAGGGGCACAGCAATTGGGGGGCTCAACTACAAGGGGCACAGCAACTGGGGGCACAATTACAGGGGTCACCGCTACTGGGGGCAAAGCGACTGAGGGCACACCGACAGGGGGCACAACTACTTCAGGCACAGCTAGGGGCAAAGCTACAAGGGGCACAGCGACTGGGGTCACAACTACTGGGGGCACAGCGACTGGGGGCACAACTACAAGGGGTCACAACTACTCGGGGCAATGCTACTGGGGGCAAAGCTACTAGGGGTACATCTACTAGGCTCACAACTATTGGGGGAGCCTGCTCCATCATCCCAGTTAGCAGCAGCACTCTCCCCTGTCTGTGCTAACGTCTTCCCGCATCAGCGAGTGCATAATATTCATTCATTTCTCTCTCTCCTCCTGTGGATTACTTTATTTGTAAGTATAATTTTCATTTTTACAGATACCGGCCCTATTGGATTCTACTGGACAAGTGGACGTGACCGGCGTGGGATGTAGGTAAGTGATCTCTCTCTCATTTTTACAGGAACCACCTATTGGATTCTACTGGACAAGTGGACGTGACCGGCGTGGGATCAGGATGTAGGTAAGTATGTGTGAGTGTGTAAGTGTGTTTGAATAAATTTTTACTTTCACGGTGTGTGTGTTGTGTCTTTATTTGGGTATTTTTTCTGTTGTAGAATTACAGGTACCAGCGGGCTCATTATTTCCCCGCATGCTGGCACTTGAGGTTCTCCAAGTACCAGCAAGCGGGGGAGGCTTGCTGGGCCTTTTAGTTCCACAACAAAAAACAATATTCTTTTTTATTCACACTTATGGCTATTAGCCCGACACCCACCGCCCAGGGGGGCTGGGGACAGCCTCGGGCTTCACCCCTGGCCCTTGGGTGCCTGGAGGGGGGGGGACCTCTTGATTTAAGGGGTCCCCACTCCTCCAGGGAACCCCGGCCAGGGGTGACTAGTTGGGGGGGTAATGCCACGGCCGCAGGGACCTACATAAATGTGTCCCCCGACTGTGGCATTATGTCCCTGGCTAGTGGAGTCCGGTGCTGGTTTTAAAAATACGGGGGACCCCTACATCTTTTGTCCCCCGTATTTTTGGAACCAGGACCGGTCTAAGAGCCCGGTGCTGGTTGTCTAAATACGGGGAACCCCTGTCCAATTTTTTCCCAGTATTTAGACAACCAGGACCAGCTCAAAGAGCCCGAGGCTGGTTATACTAAGGAAGGGGGACCTCACGCATTTTTTTTTTACATTTTTTAACACATTCAGATCCTTCTCCATTAAGTTAATGGAAGCCCTGGACAACAAAATTGCATTCATGTCCTCCTCCCACTCCCTTCCCAAACACTAATTTTTATTTTTTTCTATAAAAATGTACAATATATCACAAGTATGATAAGCAGGCAGGCAGCGGGCATTGGCGGCATCGGACTGAGGTGCAAATTAGTGGCGGAGGGCTGGGTCAGTTGATGGTGGGCTAGTTTGTAAGCCATTGGCGGTGGCTGCAGGCATCGGCTAAGTGGCAGTAGTGGGCATTGGCTCGGCGGCGGTAGGGGTCATCGCCAGGATTTGGCGGACATTATGGCTGTAGTGCCTCACCAGCCTCTGACCTCACCGCACGCCACTGGTACCAGCTGGTGGCCATATTCATGCTATATATGTATACAAAGAAGAATCCATTAGCTGTTGCCGCTAACAATAATATACTACAAATCTGTGTGTATGTAGCAAATTAAACAGAGGGGATTTGGTCATGTTTTGATCAAAACATTTAAGCTTGCAGCCCACGTCAAGGGACCCCAATATTCTGCAAGTCCCTATCCTAGCCTGCTCCGATATGTTACTGGTTGGGGGGCACAATGGAGGTCCAGAGCCCGACAGCAACACCCCCAGGAGGACATCTAATGATGGGAAGAGTCCCAGGGTGACCACAGGATGAATAATCAGGATATTGCTGTGGCTGTTAAGTGCTGTCAAGTCAATGCTGACTCATGATGACTGTATCATGCCATCTCGCTGCTTGTTTTTACTCTTTTTCATGACCTTCAACTTTTCCAGCGGAGCACAGGGAAGGCAGGAGCTGGGAGCGGAGGCTATAACGCTGGAGCTAGGTGGTGGATCTTACCCTGTGGCATAGGAGTGTGCTGAGCGGCTCACACTTCCCTATGGGAGCTGCCTGCATATCTGGAAGAGATGCTGGAAGAGGAGAGCTGCAGCAGAGAACTACAGCAGCAGCTGTTGGGGATTCTGAAGCAGCATCTGGAAGTTGATTGCTAGGTCTTTCTTCTGTGGTGTTTTTTTGGGACCTGTCCACTTTGGAGGGCCCTGCCAGTAGTGAATGCCAGATGGCATAACAGTAACAATGCTGACAAACCAAGCATGATATTAGCCTCCGCCAAATATCATGCAGCTCTAAAATCCAGAAGGTAGGCGGTACTCATAAGTAGCCCGTTCATCAAACAGAAAGCCGCTGGTGATTGGTACACGCTTGGTCGGTGGTATAACCATAGCAGCCTCCACCTTCTTGTGTGTTTCCTTGTCATCCAGAAAATAAACTTGTTCTTCTGGTGCCGCTCTGTCTTTATTGATGTCCACTGCTGCCGCTTCTTTTGCTGCTGCTGCTGCTTCTTCTTCTGCTGCAGCTTCATTTGCTTCTGCTTCTTCTTCTGTTTTTTCTTCTTCCTGTTGTTCTTCTTCCAGAATGCTCCCACTGCCATTGTCTCCAGCCTCAATATCGGGGTCCAACTTTCTCTCCGACTTTGGTCTCTTCCTAAATGTACAAAAAGAATGAAAAGTACTCAGTAGCAGAACAGAAAAACCATCAGCCCCCTATATCCTAAACGCATTTCACAGTGCAGTGTATAGAGGCACATTATATAACACGGTAGCATAATGTATTACAGTACAGCACAGGAACACAGGGCAGCCTATGATATCACAGTATAGCACAGCAATGCAGGACTGGTTGTGTTCTACTTTCCACTATATATCCTGCTAAGTACAAACAAGAGTTCTGATAAAAGGGACAGGTCTGCAAGTTGTTGTCACTCTATTGGCGGTGCTAATATAGCATATTACTGTCTATTAGTGTGTCAGTAAAATCATATTCTCATACGCTGACAGCAGAGTGCCTGTATTAACCCTTTCTATTATACTGGTAATAACTAATACTCCTGTTATCTAGGTAAATAAACTGTAACATTGAATGTTATTCAGGTTTATTAGCAAACCAAAAAAGCCCACTAATGGGCAAAATCATGTTGCACTGTGGTTGGGGCAGATGTAACATGTGTAGAGAGAGTTAGATTTGGGTGGGTTGTATTGTTTCTCTGCAGGGTAAATACTGGCTTTTTTATTTTTACACTGCAATGTAGATTTCCATTTGAACACACCCCACCCAAATCCAAATCTCTGCACATGTTACACCTGCCCCACCTGCAGTGCACATGGGGGGGTTATACCGAGATGATCATAGATGTGCTAAATATAGCACAGCTACGATCATTCACACTGAAATGCAGGGGGACGCCCAGCACAGGGCTATCCCACCCCGCATGTCAGTGCTGGTCGCCCCCTGCAGAAGTGCAAAGGCATCGCACAGCTACTCGTCGCTCCCCGGCCCACAGCGGCTGCATGTGACATCACGCAGCCGCTGCGGCCCGCCCCCCGTTCGGTCCGGCCATGCCTGCATTGGCCGGACCACGCCGATGAAACAGCAGCCAAATGCCACCATTCCACCCCCCTGCCCAGCGACCGCCTCTGCCTGTCAATCAGGCAGGGGCGATCGTAGCGGCCCGACGGCGCCACATGCGCAGTCCTGACCCCATCGCACAGCTGCAATAAACTGCAGTGTGCGATTGGGTCAGAATGACCCCCATGGTTTTGCCCATTAGTGGCCTTTTTTGGTTTGCTAACAACTTTGAATAGGGCCCTTTATCTGTAAATGATATCACTGAGTTACCAGATGTAAATGCAGAAGGCCAGCATTACCGCCAATGAGAAGAAGCAGAAACATGTAGCGGCAATCAGCAATCCTGCAAGAAAGAAACAGGTTCTGTGAATAAGCGTCATGTCATTTACAGCTGTGTTACACATAGATCAATTCCTTATATGAAACAATTCTGAAAACAGCTTTGTTGTCACTAGTAAGTGCAGAATATGCTGAAGCTCAGCGCATATCATTTCCTAGAAATCCTGCGTTTGCCACTGATGGTGTGTAACCATCACATGTATTTTGGGGAGTAACCTGCGCCCTAACCTGGGAATGCCTCACTGAGTACTCTGCACCTGCTGATATGTTATATTCTGCAGCACATAGCTGACTTATGGGCATAAGTGCAATACTAGGCAAATGATGCCCCAATCTCACCCAGCTGCTGCCAGTGGAAGATGTAATTTACCCCCCTCACACACACAGATGCCGTCCCTGTCCCCACTGATCCCTATTACTAACACATAGCACATATATGTCTGACTTTCATCACTGTTCGTTACCTGTGTCTATAGGAACATAAGGGTCTTCTGTCCCCTGGACACCGGCATGGTCTGCGGAGACACCTACATGTGTGGCTGATGTAAGGCCACGGAGAGAATAGAGAAGATGAGCAATGTGTATAGTAATGTATAAATAATGAACATTTACTTTGCCTAGTGACGCTGCGACAGGACATTTCCTGTGTGTTATGGGGGACGTGTTTCTGTCTCCTGTTACACAGCTATCTGAGTGTGGTAATGTAAATAATATGGGCGTACACCTGGGGATAGTCTTCCCATAATCTCCACCGTCATTGGTTGATCAGCATGTGGGCATTCCAGCTGCTGCAGACAGAGCCGGCCTTAGCTATAGGCAGGCTAGGCATTTGCCTAGGGCATCCAAGCATGTCTAGGGGCATCCAAGTCCCTGCAGTATCTCATGCTGGGAGGGACAGTCTACAAACTAACTGTTACTTTCCAAATGTATTCAATCAGTACTGGTATACACTGCTGTTTACATTTGTCAAATAAAAATGCACACTCTCCCTTAAAGTTCTTTAAATTCCCTCCGACATGCTTGAGTGCCCCTGACTTGTGAGACCTCAGACAGACAGCAGAAGCCCGGTAACTGCAATTCCTGGACCTGTGATATTTACACTGACTATATAAGGTTATTACTGGATGGCTCCTTATGATACCACATGTGTATTTGGAAGACTGCTTCACATAAACCTGACATCACCTATACTGCTTGTGCACATGGGGGAGGGGGACCCTGCTATCCTGTGTTCCTTATTCCTGTGCCAACCCCAGATGTCTGCAGGGACATAACATGGGCAGTGTTCTCCTCACACTTTATTTCCTAGTCAGTCCATGCTGTAAAATTCCCATGCCAGGATGGCATACCCTGTGAGGTCACATCCCTTGTACGGGTGCCAGCGCAAGCACGCACCCACCCACCCATCCTGCCACCCCCATCTCACAAAACGCAGGCACAGATCCAGGGAGCTGCATGGGCGTACACACTGACTGCAAGCACACCAGCAAGCAAAAGTAAGTTTTATAAAAAAAGTTACTAGCATTACTAATGTGGGACATATGTGTAAGGTGCATCACTGTGTGGAATTATGTGTATTATGGGCATTACTGTGTGCCATTATGCAGGGTTGAACTAGACCACATGGTAACCCCCCGGTGGGCCCCACTACCTAAGTGTTGCTGGGTCAGATGCAGAACTAGCGGCAGTGCTAGGGGGCACCAGACAAAATTTTGCCTAGGGCATCAAATTGGCTAGGGCCGGCT
The DNA here is from genome assembly GCF_028390025.1 of Pseudophryne corroboree. NCBI lineage: Eukaryota > Metazoa > Chordata > Amphibia > Anura > Myobatrachidae > Pseudophryne > Pseudophryne corroboree. The sequence goes on along the minus strand of NW_026970152.1, from coordinate 410,418 downwards.
CTGGCTGCAGAACTACACTTCCCAGCATGTCCTGCCATAGTTTTGCTGTTAAGACATGCTAAAATTGTAACAGGGCATGCTGGGATATGTAGTTCCACACTAGATGGTCTACCACATGTTGCCTACACCTGCTATAGACACAGGTGAGTAGGCCTGTGTAAGTCACACATGTCACCCCAGTACTATTCTCACACAGTATATTTAGTATAACACTCAGTATGTAACTAGCACTATATAGGGTGTGATATAGAAAGTATAGTTGTATGTATGTCATGCTTGTAGAGGTCTGTATGTTGTATATTATGTACTGTGCGCCCTTATAAATGCTGAGGTATACTTGTGTCTATGGCTCTATTTGGCTAAATAATATCATTTATTTCTACTTAGTAACAACTCTTACAATAAGGAAGATGGCGCTTACCTTCAGTTGCCACAATAGGTGCTCCCTGACCAGCCGTAATAATGAGAAATATCCACAAAAATGTCTGTAAGCACGAGAACATCTCTGCACGTCTTTCTCCGCCAAAAACTACCTATCAAAAGGCTAACACTCTAACAGTCTGTGACATCACCCTGGCCTCAGCTGCATTGTGATGCGGCTGTGATGTCATAATGACAGTTAGGAAGGGGCTGGGGCCTTATTAGGGACAATCTGTGCAGAGAAATTATAAGCTGATAACTGCCAGACATTAATATAATGTTATCACATGAATGTGCTGTTAGCTCACAGATGCTGTATCAGATATCTGAGTATAATCCGGAGCGGGATTTAGACCTCACGGGCCCTAGCCACTTTGGGGCCCCTCTCCCTCATCAAAATCCATAACACTATATGTTTGTTCCTTATTCATGCCCATTATATTATTTGTTGTTTTACCTCCTTATATTCAACTTTTAAAGCTTTAAACATTATACAGGGTGAGTCAAAAGTCGCAGTACACCCCTTGTGTTTCAAAAACTGCAGGAAATGGGAAAACTGAATAACCAGTAGGGTATGGCTGAGGTGGGCTATAACTGTGGGGGCATAATATTGTGTCGGGGCATTACTGTGGTGAAAAAATATGGTGTCAGGGGCATTAGTGCAGTGGCATAATATGGTGCCAGGGAATTACTATGGGGTCATAATATGGTGTCAGGGGCATTACTGCAGGGGCATAATATGGTGTCAGGGGCATTACTGTGTGCGGCATAATATGATGTCAGGGGCATAATATGGTGTCTGGGGCATTACTGTGTGCGGCATAATATGATGTCAGGGGCATAATATGGTGTCAGGGGCATTACTGTGTGCGGCATAATATGATGTCAGGGGCATAATATGGTGTCAGGGGCATTACTGTGTGCGGCATAATATGATGTCAGGGGCATAATATGGTGTCAGGGGCATTACTGTGTGCGGCATAATATGATGTCAGGGGCATAATATGGTGTCTGGGGCATTACTGTGTGCGGCATAATATGATGTCAGGGGCATAATATGGTGCCAGGAGCATTACTGTGTGCGGCATAATATGGTGTCAGGGGCATAATATGGTGCCAGGAGCATTACTGTGTGCGGCATAATATGGTGTCTGGGGCATTACTGTGTGCGGCATAATATGGTGTCAGGGGCATTACTGTGTGTGGCATAATATGATGTCAGGGGCATAATATGATGCCAGGAGCATTACTGTGTGCGGCATAATATGGTGTCAGGGGCATTACTGTGTGCAGCATAATATGGTGTCTGGGGCATTACTGTGCGCGGCATAATATGATGTCAGGGGCATAATATGGTGCCAGGAGCATTACTGTGTGCGGCATAATATGGTGTCTGGGGCATTACTATGTGCGGCATAATATGATGTCAGCGGCATAATATGGTGCCAGGAGCATTACTGTGTGCGGCATAATATGGTGTCAGGAGCATTACTATGTGCGGCATAATATGATGTCAGGGGCATAATATGGTGTCAGGGGCATTACTGTGTGCGGCATAATATGATGTCAGGGGCATAATATGGTGTCAGGGGCATTACTGTGTGCGGCATAATATGATGTCAGGGGCATAATATGGTGTCTGGGGCATTACTGTGTGCGGCATAATATGATGTCAGGGGCATAATATGGTGCCAGGAGCATTACTGTGTGCGGCATAATATGGTGTCAGGGGCATAATATGGTGCCAGGAGCATTACTGTGTGCGGCATAATATGGTGTCTGGGGCATTACTGTGTGTGGCATAATATGGTGTCAGGGGCATTACTGTGTGTGGCATAATATGATGTCAGGGGCATAATATGATGCCAGGAGTATTACTGTGTGCGGCATAATATGGTGCCAGGAGCATTACTGTGTGCGGCATAATATGGTGTCAGGAGCATTACTATGTGCGGCATAATATGATGTCAGGGGCATAATATGGTGTCAGGGGCATTACTGTGTGCGGCATAATATGATGTCAGGGGCATAATATGGTGTCAGGGGCATTACTGTGTGCGGCATAATATGATGTCAGGGGCATAATATGGTGTCTGGGGCATTACTGTGTGCGGCATAATATGATGTCAGGGGCATAATATGGTGCCAGGAGCATTACTGTGTGCGGCATAATATGGTGTCAGGGGCATAATATGGTGCCAGGAGCATTACTGTGTGCGGCATAATATGGTGTCTGGGGCATTACTGTGTGTGGCATAATATGGTGTCAGGGGCATTACTGTGTGTGGCATAATATGATGTCAGGGGCATAATATGATGCCAGGAGTATTACTGTGTGCGGCATAATATGGTGCCAGGAGCATTACTGTGTGCAGCATAATATGGTGTCTGGGGCATTACTGTGTGCGGCATAATATGATGTCAGGGGCATAATATGGTGCCAGGAGCATTACTGTGTGCGGCATAATATGGTGTCTGGGGCATTACTATGTGCGGCATAATATGATGTCAGGGGCATAATATGGTGCCAGGAGCATTACTGTGTGCGGCATAATATGGTGTCAGGAGCATTACTATGTGCGGCATAATATGATGTCAGGGGCATAATATGGTGTCAGGGGCATTACTGTGTGCGGCATAATATGGTGTCAGGAGCATTACTATGTGCGGCATAATATGGTGTCAGGAGCATTACTATGTGCGGCATAATATGATGTCAGGGGCATAATATGGTGCCAGGAGCATTACTGTGTGCGGCATAATATGGTGTCAGGGGCATTACTGTGTGCGGCATAATATGGTGCCAGGAGCATTACTGTGTGCGGCATAATATGGTGTCAGGGGCATTACTGTGTGCGGCATAATATGGTGTCAGGGGCATAATATGGTGTCAGGAGCATTACTATGTGCGGCATAATATGATGTCAGGGGCATAATATGGTGCCAGGAGCATTACTGTGTGCGGCATAATATGGTGTCAGGGGCATTACTGTGTGCGGCATAATATGGTGTCAGGGGCATAATATGGTGCCAGGAGCATTACTGTGTGCGGCATAATATGGTGTCAGGGGCATTACTGTGTGCGGCATAATATGGTGTCAGGAGCATTACTGTGTGCGGCATAATATGGTGTCAGGAGCATTACTATGTGCGGCATAATATGATGTCAGGGGCATAATATGGTGCCAGGAGCATTACTGTGTGCGGCATAATATGGTGTCAGGAGCATTACTATGTGCGGCATAATATGATGTCAGGGGCATAATATGGTGCCAGGAGCATTACTGTGTGCGGCATAATATGATGTCAGGGGCATAATATGGTGCCAGGAGCATTACTGTGTGCGGCATAATATGATGTCAGGGGCATAATATGGTGTCTGGGGCATTACTGTGTGCGGCATAATATGGTGTCAGGGGCATTACTGTGTGCGGCATAATATGATGTCAGGGGCATAATATGGTGTCAGGAGCATTACTGTGTGCGGCATAATATGATGTCAGGGGCATAATATGGTGTCTGGGGCATTACTGTGTGCGGCATAATATGGTGTCAGGGGCATTACTGTGTGCGGCATAATATGGTGTCAGGGGCATTACTGTGTGCGGCTTAATATGGTGTCAGGGGCATTACTGTGGGGTCATATTATGTTCCTCACTTGCGAGGCCACCCTTTTTTTGTGGCACTTTCCATCTGCGCATATTGGGGGTCATTCCGAGTTGATCGTAGCTGTGCTAAATTTAGCACAACTATGATCATGTTCCCTGACATGCGGGGGAACACCCAGCACAGGGCTAGTCCGCCCCGCATGTCAGTCCAGCCCCCCTCCCGCACAAATACAAACGCATCGCACAGTGGTGATGCCTTTGTATTTGAGGAGTAACTCCCGGCCAGCGCAGCTCCTGCGGCGGGCCGGGAGTTGTTAGTCGCTCCCGCTGGCCGTAGCGGCTACGTGAGACGTCACGCAGCCCCCGTGGCCCACCCCCCAACGTATATATACATACAAAATAAATACACACACACTTTCTCTCTCCCACTCACTCTCCCTCATCTTATCTATCAGAGGCTGTAGCAGCCTGGTTCCATGTAGCTCCGACACCTCTGTTTCATGTAGCTCCTCCCGCTTTTCTTGACCGAGCTTGGCACTGTCACATGAGAGGGTAGAGTATGCTGCAAGCTTCAATTGAAAAAAACTCTGCCAAAATGGCCACAGCCAGGGCCGGTGCTAGGGTGTTCGGCGCCGCCATGCAAACTATAAATTTGTGCCCTCCCATATTCCTTTGGCGAGCGCCGGAAAGAGGGTTGTGGTCTCACAAGTAAGGGAACAGTAGTACCCCCATTTAAAATTACGCCACAATGTAGCACAATCTTATTAATCTTATACGTAATGCCCCACCCGTAGTAGTAGCGTCCTTATACGTAATACCTCACCCGTAGTAGTAGCGTCCTTATACATAATGCCCCCCCAGTAGTAGTAGTGTCATTATACATAATGCCCCCCAGTAGTAGTAGTGTCCTTATACGTAATACCTCACCCGTAGTAGTAGCGTCCTTATACGTAATGCCCCACCCGTAGTAGTAGCGTCCTTATACGTAATACCTCACCCGTAGTAGTAGCGTCCTTATATGTAATGCACCCCAGTAGTAGTAGCATCCTTATACATAATGCCCCCCCAGTAGTAGTAGCATCCTTATACGTAATACCTCACCCGTAGTAGTAGCGTCCTTATACGTAATGCCCCACCCGTAGTAGTAGCGTCCTTATACGTAATACCTCACCCGTAGTAGTAGCGTCCTTATACGTAATGCCCCACCCGTAGTAGTAGCGTCCTTATACGTAATACCTCACCCGTAGTAGTAGCGTCCTTATATGTAATGCACCCCAGTAGTAGTAGCATCCTTATACATAATGCCCCCCCAGTAGTAGTAGCATCCTTATACATAATGCCCCCCTGTAGTAGTAGTGTCCTTATACATAATGCCCCCCCGTAGTAGTAGTGTCCTTATACATAATGCCCCCCCAGTAGTAGTAGCATCCTTATACATAATGCACCCACAGTAGTAGTAGCGTCCTTGTACGTAGTGCACCCCCAGTAGTAGACGCGTCCTTATACGTAATACCCCCCGTAGTAGTAGTAGCGTCCTTATAGGTAGTGCACCCCCAGTAGTATTAGCGTCCTTATAGGTAGTGCACCCCCAGTAGTATTAGCATCCTTATACGTAATGCCATCTCAGTAGTAGTAGCGTTCTTATACGTAATGCGCCCCCAGTAGTAGCACCGTCCTTATACATAATGCCCCCCGCAGTACTAGCATCCTTATACGTAATGCCCTCCTCCCAGTAGTAATAGCATTGTTATACGTAATGCCCTCCTGGTAATAGTAGCGTCCTTATACATAATGCCCCCAAGTAGTAGTATCGTCCTTATATGTAATGCCCCCCCAGTAGTAGTAGCGTCCTTATACGTAGTGCACCCCCAGTAGTAGTATCGTCCTTATAGGTAATGCCCCCCCAGTAGTAGTAGCGTTCTTATACGTAGTGCACCCCAGTAGTAGTATCGTCCTTATACGTAATGCCCCCAGCCCCATTAGTAGTAGCATCCTTACACGTAATGGCCCCCCCAGTAATAGCGTTGTTACAAGTAATGCCCCCCTGTAGTAATAGCGTCCTTATACGTAATGCCCCCCCAGTAGTGGCGTCCATAGAGCGCGCGCACAGACATACCTCACATACACACACACACACACACAATTCACACACACATACACACCCACCATACACACACACTTCTCTCTCACCCTCCACTTACCTAATCCAGTCTCTCTCTGTACAGCAGCCAGGTCCATGTAGCTCCGCCCCCTTATGTCCCATTTATCCACGCCCCCTACCGTCCCGTGTAGCTCCACCTCCTTCTGTCCTGTACTCGGCTCTCTCACATAGATGAGATGAGGTGAGGGGAGGGAGGAGGCGTTTCATGCTGCAGGTGTCCGCTGCCAGTGCCTGTCATACAGTGACAGACACAGCAGTGGCAGCAGCAGCAGCAGGAGGGGGACAGGACGGCGCAGCAGGGAAGGGATGCAGAGCAGGGGAAGCACCTATCCATCCCAGCGCCTCCCTGCACTGCATCCCTTCGCTGAGCGGATAACGCCGGGCCTGGCCACAGCCTTAGAGGAGACAGCTATTAAACTTACTAGAGGAGCCTCCTCTAGCATCTTTAATAACTGTCTCCTCTGTGGCGGTGGCCATTTTTGGAGTGATGTTTACAATAGAAGCTTGCAGCGTCCTCTCCCCCTCCTTTGCAAGAGGTGTGGTCCATTAGGTCGATATACATTGGATCGACCACTGAAGATCGACACATTCATTATGTCGACATGTTCATTATGTCGACATGTACAAGGTCGACATAGAAAAAAGGTCGACATGAGTTTTTGACTGTTTTGGTGTAGTTTTCTTCGTAAAGTAATGGGGAACCCCAATTGGTGCACCGCGTCCCCTCGCATGGCTCATGAAGGTACCTCGCTCCGCTGCAGCTGCGCTCAGCACAGGTTACCATTTCCAATTGTAGTCCACATGGATCATTAAGTATGAAAAAGGTAAAAATATGGGAAAAACACTCATGTCGAAATTTTTTTGTCGACCTAGTAGATGTTGACCTAATGACCATGTCGAGCTAATGCATGTGGACCTTCAGTGGTCGATCAATGTATGTCGACCTAATGCTTGTCAACCTAACGACCACTTCCCCTTTGCAAGTGCCAGAACTCGGTAATGAAAAATGGGCAGAGCATCGTGGCGGGCGGATGGTGGTATGAGCGGTCCGGGCCCTCTCCACTGTCAGAGAGGCTGGTCTCGGGACATCTGAGCCCGCAACACCCCCTGATAGTGGGCCTGCTTGTAGCATACCTCCCAAAATTGTGGTCAATGGAGCGGGAACAACCGCAAAGGTGCGCACATGTGACCGCAAAGGGGACATAGCCTATGTGAAAGTGGGCGGAGTTTTGTCAACCCCCATTCTCATCACTGTGGGGGGGCGTATAGAGCAGTGGTGTGTGCTCTCCCAACTACCCTACCACCATGGGGCACATAGCAGCCCACAGGTGAGACAGCGGGACAGTCCTAGGAAAACAGGACTGTACCACTGAATGCAGGATAGTTTGGCGGTATGTTGTATCCCATCGTCAAGGGACACCAATATTCTGAAAGTCCCTCACCAAGCCTACATGCTCAGCACGCCATTGCAATGCAGGTAAATGTACCTTCCACCTACATAGGGGAACATCCATACAGGGCTGGCCTGTGAACCAAACCCAAGAAGGCAATTTATAGCCTTAATTGTACACTGCCATGACAGCACTAGGCAAATAAAACAGAGGGGATTTGGTCATGTTTTGATCAAAACATTTAAGCTTGCAGCCCATGTCAAGAGACCCCAATATTCTGCAAGTCCCTATCCTAGCCTGCTCTGATATGTTACTGTGGGGGGCACTATGGAGGTCCAGAGCCCAACAGCAACACCCCCAGGAGGACATCTAATGATGGGAAGAGTATCAGGGTGGCCACAGGATGAATTATCAGGATATTGGTGTGGCTGTTGTTAAGTTCCGTCAAGTCAATGTTGACTCATGATGACCCTGTGGACAGCTGTCTTGAACAAATTTAGAACTTAAGTTAAGCGGCTCAGTGTTTATAGTCTGGTGTCTATAGTTGTTGTGACTGTATCATGCTATCTCGCTGCTGGTTTTCCTCTTTTTCTTGACCTTCAACTTTCCAGCGGAGCACAGGGAAGGCAGGAACTAAAAGCCCATATAGATGGGAGAGATGTGTGCTGAGCGAACCGCTCAGCACACATCTCACCCACTGCTTAGCACAGCGCGATGTGTGCTGAGCAATGCGGGGGAGGTCGGGGAGCCGCTCATTTCACCCAGCGGGTAAAATGAGCAACGTGCTAGATTGGCCTGCATGCATGCTCCCACTCCATTGTCTAGCACCGGTGATAGCGATGTGCGGGGCCGCGCATCGCTATTGCTGTGGGGGTATACACGAGTGATCTGTGCTTAAAATCTAAGCAATCTAGTCATATGGATTAGATTTTAAGCATGGATCTCTCCGTGAGTACCCCCCTTAAGAGTGGAGCACAGGGAAGGCAGGAGCTGGGAGCGGAGGCTATAACGCTGGAGCTAGGTGGTGGATCTTACACTGTGGCATAGGAGTGTGCTGAGCGGCTCACACTTCCCTATGGGAGCTGCCTGCATATCTGGAAGAGATGCTGGAGGAGGAGAGCTGCAGAAGAGAACTACAGCAGCAGCTGTTGGGGATTCTGAAGCAGCATCTGGAAGTTGATCGCTAGGTCTTTCTTCTGTGGTCTGTTTTTGGGACCTGTCCACTTTGGAGGGCCCTGCCAGTAGTGAATGCCAGATGGCATAACAGTAACAATGCTGACAAACCAAGCATGATATTAGCCTCCGCCAAATATCATGCAGCTCAAAAATCCAGAAGGGAGGCGGTACTCATAAGTACCCTGTTCATCAAACAGAAAGCCGCTGGTGATTGGTGCACACTGGGGCGGTGGTATAACCATAGCAGCCTCCACCTTCTTGTGTGTTTCCTCGTCATCCAAAAAATAAACTTGTTCTTCTGGTGCCGCTCTGTCTTTATTGATGTCCACTGCTGCTTCCTCTCCTGCTGCTGCTTCTTCTTTTTCTTCTGCTTCTTCTTCTGCTTTTTCTTCTTCCTGTTGTTCTTCTTCCAGAATGCTCCAACTGCCATTGTCTCCAGCCTCAATATCGGGGTCCGACTTTCTCTCCGACTTTGGTCTCTTCCTAAATGTACAAAAAGAATGAAAAGTACTCAGTAGCAGAACAGAAAAACCATCAGCCCCCTATATCCTAAACGCATTTCACAGTGCAGTGTATAGAGGCACATTATATAACATAGGGCAGATGTAACATGTGCAGAGAGAGTTAGATTTGGGTGGATTATATTGTTTCTGTACAGGGAAAATACTGGCTGCTTTTTTTTTACACTGTAATTTAGATCTCTGTTTGAACACAACCCACCCAAATCTAACTCTCTCTGCACATGTAACACCTGCCCCACCTGCAGTGCACATGGGGGGTAATTCCAAGTTGATCGCAACAGGAACTTTTTTAGCAGTTGGGCAAAACCATGTGAACTGCAGGGGAGGCAGATATAACATTTGCAGAGAGAGTTAGATTTGGGTGGGTTATTTTGTTTCTGTGCAGGGTAAATACTGGCTGCTTTATTTTTACACTGCAATTTAGATTGCAGATTGAACACACCACACCTAAATCTAACTCTCTCTGCACATGTTACACCTGCCCCACCTGCAGTGCACATGGTTTTGCCCATTAGTGGGCTTTTTTGGTTTGCTAACAACTTTGAATAGGGCCCTTTATCTGTAAATGATATCACTGACTTACCAGATGTAAATGCAGAAGGCCAGCATTACCGCCAATGAGAAGAAGCAGAAACATGTAGCGGCAATCAGCAATCCTGCAAGAAAGAAAGAAGGTTCTGTGAATAAGCGTCATGTCATTTACAGCCGTGTTACACGTGAATCAATTCCTTATATGAAACAATTCTGAAAACAGCTTTGTTGTCACTAGTAAGTGCAGAATATGCTGAAGCTCAGCGCATATCATTTCCTAGAAATCCTGCATTTGCCCCTGATGGTGTGTAACCGTCACATGTATTTTGAGGAGTAACCTGCGCCCTAACCTGGGAATGCCTCACTGAGTACTCTGCACCTGCTGATATGTTATATTCTGCAGCACAAAGCTGACTTATGGGCATAAGTGCAATACTAGGCAAATGATGCCCCAATCTCACCCAGCTGCTGCCAGCGGAAGATGTCACTGATCCCTATTACTAACACATAGCACATATATGTCTGACTTTCATCACTGTTAGTTACCTGTGTCTGTAGGAACATAAGGGTCTTCTGTCCCCTGGACACCGGCATGGTCTGCGGAGACACCTACATGTGTGGCTGATGTAAGGCTACGGAGAGAATAGAGAAGATTAGCAATGTGTAGGAAGATGGCACTTACCTTCAGTTGCCACAATAGGTGCTCCCTGACCTGCTGTAATAATGAGAAATATCATCAAAAATGTCTGTAAGTATGAGAACATCTCTGCACGTCTTTCTCCGACAAAAACTACCTATCGAAAGCAGAGGCGTAACTAAGGGGGGTCGAGCAGGACATGTGCCATGGGCACCGTGGCAGGCCCAGCAGAAGGGGGTGCCACTGGCCAGGGCATTGTACCTGCTCGCCTGCCCGCCTCCATCAATGTAACATAGTAACATAGTATCTGAGGTTGAAAAAAGACAATTGTCCAACGAGTTCAACCTATTTGTGGTGTCCTATGCATGATGATTTGACTAAAATTTCTGACTGATGCTGCCGTCAGCCATTGCATTTTATCCCTATTTATAGTAACTATAATGCATGACTATGCACCATACCCCTGGATATCCTTATCCAATAGGAATTTATCTAACCCATTCTTAAAGGTGTTGACAGATTCCGCCATTACAACTCCCTTGGGCAGGGAATTCCAAACACGTATTGTCCTTACCGTGAAAAAGCCTTTACACTGTATTGTGCGGAATCTCCTCTCCTCTAACCTGAGCGAGTGTCCACGAGTCCTCTGTGTTGATCTAACCAAAAACAGGTCCCGCGCAAGCTCTATGTATTGTCCCCTTATATATTTGTAGATGTTGATCATATCCCCTCTTAGTCTCCGCTTTTCCAATGTAAACATGCCTAGTCTTTCAAGCCTTTCCTTGTATTCCATCGTCTCCATGCCCTTAATTAGTTTGGTCGCCCTCCTCTGTACCTTTTCAAGCTGCTGATGCCGGCTGCCTGCTCTGTGATAATGAGCAGCAGAAGCAGAGAGTAACCTGCTGACAGTAGGGGTCAGAGGAGCATGTGCTGAGCCCTGATTGGTGGAACCCAGCACATGCTCATATGACCCGAGTAGGGGGCGGGGCTACAGCAGCATCTTCTACAGCTCTTCTCCTGGGCCCTGGCTGGCAGCGTGGAAGAGGAGGGAGCAGCAGCTGGAGGCTACAAGTCATCAAGGTGAGGGCACCTGTGTGTGTGTTTGTGTGACCCTGCCTGCATGTGTCTCCATGTCCCTCCCCCCCACCAGTGTGTTTTTCCATATGTACATATAGTTTGTGTAATCCCGTACCACTATAATTTTCTTGTGTATACAGTTCAAATGTATTGTGGTACCTTCAGAGTTGCTGAAAATATTTTGGGTTTTCTCGACCCTATATGACCCTGTACGCAGGTGCCCTCCAAATGCTTTTGAGTCCTGGACTCGTATGAAGCTACCAAAGAAGAAAGAAGCATTTTCTTGGATGCACTCAACCACTAATTGTTTACTTAAAATGTCTATTCTTTATCGGATATACATTAAAAATGTAAGGAATTGGTGAAATATTAAAATATAGTGTGAATAAGAAAATCAGAATGTGATAATAAAAACTACTCATTTCGGAATGGTGATCCCTCAAAGTGTTAACTCAATAAAGGCTATATTGCCTGTAACATAGTATCCGTGTCTTTTGTTAGTGTTGTCCTATAAACTGCTTTTTAATGATTACAACAGGCTGGCAGTATTATTGCTTATCCTTTTGCAACAATTTCAAGTATGCTCTTATACAATGTAGCTACTATTGCTATTCTTATAAATTGTAGCTAATAAATGTTGCTGGCTTTATTCCAAGGATGTGTCACTGCTAGTCTTTCATGCAGGGGAAATATTTCCTCCACTAATTATCCTTGATAGACGCAAAAACTTGCAGATATATTCTTATATGCTATAGCTATTTGATATTCACTTGATTTTATTAAATATTGCCCAGTTATCTGTGATTAACACACCATCCTTTATATATTATTCAAGGGATGTCTTTCCCACTATAAAAACTATCCGTTAGCCTGTATATATTAACCATCACGCTTCCATCCCATCAGAGTAATTGCATATATTTTGAGCAGCCGTGCACAACACTGTTATTTCATTACAATCCCTCAGTATCAGTAATATTTTCAATTCATTTATTATTCTGTCTGATAAAACTGATTGTTTGTTGATAGTGATTAGATTTAATGTATTGCGATCACAGCACTATGTAGCTTTATAGGCTGTGATCATAGATAATACAGGTGAGCACTGAAAGCCGGCCGCCCGTCTTAATGCCGCTGGCCGCACTGAGCTCAGCGTGTGTGCGGGCTGACGCCGGGACTCCCCGCTCTCTCTCTCCGTCTGACGGCTTCACTCACGAAGCCGCTGCCGGCAGCGGAGATCGTGAGAGGGAGCGATCTTGAGGTCTATTGCTTATCTCAGAGGGAGGACAACACAATTACATTACAATTATAGACACATTATTATCTTTACTTTGAGTTTAAACACCACCCGGAAGCAGCCCACGGCCGTTCCACCTTAGGCTTCCTCAGGGCACTAACCAGAGCCAGGATTTCCATCTCCTTATATCCCCCACATATTATCTTGATTGGATCTAAAGGCTGTCAATCATTCAGATCCTGCTGCACAATTATAGCATGAATCCTGACATTACTACAATGGTAAAGCCATTGGTATTCCTGCTATTTCTGTAATGGTGATACATTCCATTATATTATATCATTACAACTGTGATCTGAGGAATCAGATAAATATGTCAGTATTAATAAAACAATATTTAGAATTTTATTGTACTCAGAATTACCACTTTAATCCCAGTAATAATTCCTACAGTACATTTCTTCCTACAAAAATTATCAATATCAAATTTTTAAAAGTAAATTTTTGTTCTGACCTAAATTTGAGATAATTAAATATCCTTTATTTTAAGAATTCTCATATGTTTGAAATATCTTAATTTTAGTTTTACTCATCCAACCCTATTCTACTTTCTTTAATGCCAATTAATTATTTTTTATATTATTTTTCTTCGTGCCCAATACTATCTTTTCATTACTCTATTGGATGACTATTCCTAATACATTACTATACATCAAAAGTTGTTCTTTTGATCTCAATACTACATACTGGTGTCCTGATATTGGTCACTATCTTATATGATCTCCTATTTTTATAGATCTTTTACACTGATGATTCCCTTTCAATATTACTATGTGAAAAAAGTGCAAGTCCTATTTCTTTCACTGTGCTCCATTCTCCTTAGTGATTATTCCCTCCCCTCAATCCATATGTGCAATCCATCTCCAAGTCTCTCTCATTGGAGATAGATTAAATTATACTAAGTTTATAACTATGTGCTGTAATTATATAGTGTTCTCTCTCATTATTATGTGTTAATTCATTAGATGTAATAAGTGTTTATCCTCAAAAAATTATTATTACCCTCCCTCCCCCCAACCCCCTTCCCATACACATGCTCAAGTGAAGTGCCTAAAATCCAAATGAACACACTGTGCCACTACCACTCTGTGTTTTCAACCCATGATCCTAGGATATACATCTTTATTATCATTGTTTTTAATTTTTGTGTATTAATAATATTCACCAATTCTACCTATGTTTCTTAACCCACAATTACCACCTACGTTCGAATAAGGTCGGTTAATAATTCTTCAGTTACTTTTCATTCCATATTGAGTCATTCTACCTCACTTAATTACAAGAACAAACTTCCAATTGGTGAGATGGTGAGAGACTCTTTAGTAATTATCCTATTATGATGTTACATCCCATCTTTAATCCATCTAATTCCTAGAATCATCTAGGCCGATGTATCGGTCATTCCCATGTTCCATTTTATGTGTATCACCTTTATCGTTTCCATTTCTTTATATCCTCTTGCTTCAGAAATTGTGAGTATTAATATCAGAAATTGCAAAGTTTAGGAAAAGAGAGGACCACTGGGCTCACAGTGATTCTATACTTCTGAATTGTCTTATAGAAAAGAGGAGTTTTCTTCTTTTTTGGTATTAGGTGGAAATAAAGCTGTGACCATTTATTCTGTGCACAAAAATTACAAGTCTCGTCTCCAGTTATTTGATTAGAGCAAGCCGGCGGGGCACTGGAAGGTCACCCTCTCCATCCTTACAGGGGCGAAGGGGGCAGCAATGGCGCCGCAGCGGGATAAGGAGGAGGGGTGCCGGGCAGCCCGAAGGAGCGAACGCCAGGGGAGGGGGGGTTAGCCGCAGGGAGGCAGGACCCCTTTTCATCACCTGCAGGGAGCCCTGGGCCAGTAAAAGGTGCGGCCCAGAGGCGGGGGGGGGGGGGGGGGTGAGGAGGGAGAGGCAGCAGCTGGGGGGAGGGAGTTAATAGCTCCATTTTCCCCACACAGGAAAGGAAGCCCACCCACCCGCCCTGAGTTGGCAAGGAACAGAGTCGGTAGTAGCTAGGACAAGGGAACGGGCCAAGGGAGCGCAGGACTTAGGCAGTTTTTTTTTTCCGTCACTTGCTAATATATGACACGTTGTGAGAAGTTATTACGGTGTTTTGTTTTATCGCAATAAACATGGTTTGGTGTAAATCGTTTGTATTTTCTTGTCACAGCGGGTTGCGGGGAAGGAGCGTTGCACAAGGCATGGTAAGGGGGGATTGTCAGAATGCCTCACATAAGTCACCAATTAGTAGGCCGTACGCCTGGTTCCAGCTAAATGTGGCAGGGGCCATACGGGTTGCGCGCCGTGGTAGGGTGTTATGCGCATGGTAGCTGGTTCCCCAGCGCAGAGGGCATGGTCCGTCGGCCCACAAGGGCGGGCCGGGTACACCTCAGGCGGGGAGGGGGCGTGGCCGTTGCCGGTAAGGCGGCGTAAGGCATGCCCCAGGCATTTCTCTAAACAGCGGGAAAGCCGTGCACCGCTTGCTCTCCTTTTTACCCTGCAATGGCATGTTTTTGGTATTAGGTGGAAATAAAGCTGTGACCATTTATTCTTTGCACAAAATCACAAGTCTCGTCTCCAGTTATTTGATTAGAGCAAGCCGGTGGGGCACCGGAAGGTCACCCTCTCCATCCTTACCCCAGCAATCACCGCCACTGCACTATACAAGGTCTCAGTAATCCGGATGTCCAAACTCCGGCAACAGGTTCAGAGGGCTGGAGAGGGACCTCAACACCCCAGGAGCCGAGGGCAGTAGCGGCCACCCCCCAGGTAGCAGACGGGCTCGATTCAGCAGGCTCTCACCTCGCCCGTGATAAGTGCCTCTTGGGATCTTCCGCCGCCGCTCAGCCGGCACCCGTCACGGAAGCCGATCACCGCCGCGTCGCCCAGCTTCGCCTCCGGACACTGCAGCGCAGACGTGGAAGCAGGGGGGAGCCAGGTCAGTGTCCTCCGCTCCAGGGGCCATCTCCGGTTCAGCGCTCCGCCGCCGTCAGTCGAACTTCCGTCCCGCCATTCAGTCCCGCCTCTATATATTTTTTTAATAAAAACAAATTGGTATCATATCTAATTTAGGCCATTCTGGCCGTCTTTTTGTTCGGGTGTGTTCTCTGGTGTGAGGGTATACTTGCAGGTGATACCAGTTATAAGAATCCACACCGTGGAAGAACAGCTACTGGAAATACTAAAATCTGAGGGATATATGCAATTCCGGATGAATTGCACCTTTTTTTCGTCCGTTTTAAAATTCGCCTGTACTCGACAGCTGCAGCCCTGCCGCCGGGACCATGAATTCACCATATGCAATACAAAACGCATTCGACACTCCCCTTGGCGGATAACGGACCAATTGGCGAGTAGTGGGCGTCCTGAATTTGACTTCCCGCCGTTTGCAGCCCTTTATTAGGGCTTGTTTGCTGCGTGCTCAGCAGCCATTTTGTGAACCTGCAGAGAGGTGTGAGGTGGTGCAGAGCTAGCAAATTGGTTGTTGTTTGCTGTGGTATAGTTTGGACACCCAGCAGGCTTTAATCCAGGACAGACAGGAGGATACCTGTTACCCCGGAGGAGAGTCATTTTTGGAGCTATTTCTACATTTTTAGGTAAGTACAACATGTGGGTCTGGTGTTGCATGTATGCGTTTGTGTAGTGGGGGTTGCCATGAGGTGTACATGGGGTGTTTGGGGTATGTCTTTGGGGTGTTTGAGGTATGTATATATATGTGTGCAGGTATGTGTATAGCTCCTGCTTGTATTGCTGCATTTTTGGGGGGAGTTTTGTGTTTTGGGGTTGTTTTTCACATTTTTTTTCTTTCTTAAAATGACTTTTTGGGTCATGCTTTTGCATTGGTGTACCTCCAGCATGTGCAGGGATGTTTTTTGTCTTGTTTGGGGTGATTTTAGAGTGTGTCGGTATCAATCTGGTCGACATGTGATGTCGTTTGTTTGCAAAAACAGGTTTGTTTGCTCCTATTTTAGCACTGGTGTACCTCCAGCATGTGCAGGGATGCTTTTTGGCTTGTTTGGGGAGATTTGGAGCAAGTTTGTGTCTGCCATGCGGCTGACATGCCATGTCGTTTGTTTGCCAAACATGTTTTTTTGCTCCTATTTTAGCACTGGTGTACCTCAAGAATGTGCAGGGATGCTTTTTGGCTTGTTTGGGGTGACTTGGAGCAAGTTTGTGTCAGCCATGCGGTCGACATGCCATGTCGTTTGTTTGCCAAACATGTTTTTTTGCTCCTATTTTAGCACTGGTGTACCTCCAGAATGTGCAGGGATGCTTTTTGGCTTGTTTGGGGTGACTTGGAGCAAGTGTGTGTCAGCCATGCGGTCGACATGTTGTGTTGTTTGTTTGCCAAACATGTTTTTTTGCTCCTATATTAGCACTGGTGTACCTCCAGAGTGTGCAGGGATGCTTTTTGGCTAGTTTGGGCTGATTTTAGTGTGTGTCGGTATCAATGCGGTCGACATGTCGTGTCGTTTGTTTGATAAAACAGGTTTTTTACCTCCTATTTTAGCACTGGTGTACCTCCAGAGTGTGCAGGGATGCTTTTTGGCTTGTTTGGGGTGACTTGGAGCAAGTTTGTTTCAGCCATGCGGTCAACATGTTGTGTCGTTTGTTTGCCAAATATGTTTTTTTGCTCCTATATTAGCATTGGTGTACCTCCAGAGTGTGCAGGGATGCTTTTTGGCTAGTTTGGGCTGATTTTGTGTGTGTCGGTATCAATGCGGTCGACATGTTGTGTCGTTTGTTTGCTAAAACAGTTTTTTACCTCCTATTTTAGCACTGGTGTACCTCCAGAGTGTGCAGGGATGCTTTTTGGCTTGTTTGGGGTGACTTGGAGCAAGTTTGTGTCAGCCATGCGGTCGACATGTCGTGTCGTTTGTTTGCCAAACATGTTTTTTTGCTCCTATATTAGCACTGGTGTACCTCCAGAGTGTGCAGGGATGCTTTTTGGCTACTTTGGGCTGATTTTAGTGTGTGTCGGTATCAATGCGGTCGACATGTCGTGTCGTTTGTTTGACAAAACAGGTTTTTTACCTCCTATTTTAGCACTGGTGTACCTCCAGAGTGTGCAGGAATGCTTTTTGGCTTGTTTGAGGTGACTTGGAGCAAGTTTGTGTCAGCCATGCGGTCAACATGTTGTGTCGTTTGTTTGCCAAACATGTTATTTTGCTCCTATATTAGCACTGGTGTACCTCCAGAGTGTGCAGGGATGCTTTTTGGCTAGCTTGGGGTGACTGTCAGCCATTTTGTTTGTGTCAGCCATTTTGTGTTAGCACTGGTTGACCTCCAGTATGTGCAGGGATGCTTGTACAGGGCTTTTGGCTTATTTTGCTTTTTTTTTTTTTCTATTCTTTTTTTTTATTTTATTATTTTGTGTGTGTTTGGTCCTGCTTGAGAACTGAGGTCTCAGCAGCATGACGTGTGGTTACATGTAATTTTGTAATGTGTGTTAAATTTGTAAACATATATATTTTTTCTTTTTACAACAGAGATGTCTACGGCTAAGTGGTCCCGATCCCCCCCTTCCCCCCACCCCTCAGAAGATCTTTCCCTGCATAGCAATGAGGAGTGGGAGCCGGAGCCGACCCAGGAGGAGGATACGACCGACCAGTCATGCAGTGACCAGCCGCGGTCGTCAAGGGACCAAATGGAGATGTCAAAGAAAAAGAAAAAGCCTAGACAGGTGAATACTGACAACACCTGCAGACACAATAGCATCCAACTTGACACACCCTAGTTTGCGCACTGCCATGAAGACCTACAGGTATCTTTGCACACTGCCAGGGATACTGACACTCACAGGTACATACCGATCTTAGTAAATGCATGTTTTGTTTTTTTTATCCCTAAAGGCAAGAAGCCAGCCAGAGGAGCAGTCGGAGGAGGAAGCCTTTGGTGAAGATGCAGGACCGAAGAAGCCGTGTGGACCCAGATACACTGAGGCGGAAAACTGTGCCCTAGTGCATGGTGTCGACAGGTCCTACGACGTTCTGTATGGATCAAGGGCACAGACCACAGCAGCTAAGACCAAGCAAAACATCTGGGATGCCATCGCGAGACAAGTCACTGCAGTATCTGGAAACCGCCGGAGCACCAGAAACTGCATGAAGCGGTACAGTGATTGCCGCAGACAGACCAAAAAGAAGATGGGGATTCAGCGCCGACATGAGACAGCTACGGGAGGTGGTCCGGCTCTCAATCTGAAGTGGCTACCCTGGGAGAATGTTATCAAAAGGCGCATGAACCCTAACATGGTCGAAGTAGTTCGCGGAGGTGTGGACTCCAGCCGTCCTGCTGGCTTTCCCGAGGAGGAAGAACCACCCAGAAGACGGAAGACGGCGGGAGACAAGCAGTCCAAAAGAAGGCATGATGGTAAGAATACATTCAGATGAGCTGTACTAAAAAAAAATATTTTTGTATTTGCTAATGTGTTTTTTTTTCCAGACACGCCTGCCCAGAGGACATCACCTGCGCACAGGACATCGCCAGCGCACGGACCATCACCTGCGCAGCAGGCATCAGCAGCAGCGCGCGGACCATCATCTGCGCAGGCCATCACCAGATCGTCATCTCTCCAGGATCTCTGGGACTGTGACCGAAGAGCCTCAACAAGACACTACCCTTGTGGACCCATCACCCAAAATGTTTAAGTCTACAGGGTTAACGGACGAGACTTTTCTTGGGTTTGAAGACAGCCGTGCAGACGTATCCAGCCAGACCCTTGAAAAGTCTGCAGAATTGAGGACAAGTGAAGCTCCTGGAGCAGCGGCACCACCGCATGGAGAAGGTTTGTATTTATTTTTGTGGGGGTGGGGGGATGGGAGGGGTACCATTTTTGTATAGTTTATTAACTTACTTTTTTTTTTCTTTTGCAAACAGAGGTGCCACGGACCAGCAGAGGACTAGCGTCGGGGATTGGTTCCTACTACAGGCCAGATCTCATACAGGATTCATCAGAGGATGACGAGGTGGAAGTGCAGCAGCCTGCTGTTTCTACATCCCTGTGTGAGTAAATATCGAATTGTGAGCCTTCAAACAAATGTATGATGAATGTGTATAATAATTTCTAATTTTCTTTTCAGCTGCACAAATGCAATTGGTGGCAGACGTACAGGAAGGGCAGGATCCCTCAAATGTTCAGAGGGTACACACCCTGGCAGCAGAGATGAATGTCAGCCAGGATAGTTTTCGGGTTGTCGTTGGAAGCAGACTGGACGCCATTGAGAGGACAATGGATAAGATGGCAAACGGTCTGCTTGAAATGCAGAAGGCTCAAGCCGACAGCACGGCCGAAAATTCAAAAGACCAGACGAGAAGATCATAGGGAGACTATGGACATCCTTCAACTTCTGACCACATCCATCAACCGGCTGGTGGAGAACACAACATGCCTGGCACACAGCTCTAACAACATGTCGGAGAGCCACCGACATTCCGCATCCAGCCAACAGATCATCGCAACCACACTGCAGATGATGTACAATAAGCTCCCAGAGCCAGCTCGTCAACACGCTGGTGATCCACCACTTCCGCTATCACAAGCCACATGGACGCCTCCTTCCCTTCCTCCACCACAATCCTGGTATAGACAGTCACAGCTGTACCAAGGATATACAGGGATGTACCCCACCCACCAGATGCCTCCACCACCAACACCGGCCGCAACATCTGCACCCGCACGGGCACCGAGGCTTATTCAACCCACTACCCAGCCGCCCAGGACATCAACGCCCCATCAGGAGGAAGACGAGGATCCGGACAGACTTCCACCATAAGCCCGGTCGTATTGTTTTATTTACCGTTATGTTTTTCATGTATCCCTTTCTTCCCCTGCCATTAGTTTTTTTTCTTCTTACTATTGTTTTATATGTGTTGGGCTCCCCCACCCGTGACCGGGTACTACCAAGGAGCTTTATGTCTAGGCATACATGCGCGGGCATGTATGCAGGTGCGTGTGGTAACGGATGAAAGCTCCTTGTGGCTACATGTGTGATGGGCCAAAGAGCTATTCTGATACCACTTTTTTTACCCAAAAAATCCTTTTTGTATTGGTGTACAATAGGCTTTCATTGTTGTGTGAATTTACTATTCACTATTGTTTGTTTTTGGCTTATTCATAGGATTGGGTTGAAAATTGAAGTGGACTGCATAGTTCGTGTTTGCGTACCAAGGTGAGTAGAGCCATGTTCCAATGTATATTTTCAAGAAACTTTGGACCGCCTGCCTTTGTGGAACCACACAGCCCGGCAATGGGTCATGCTGGGCTGTGTGGTTCCACAAGTGCAGGCGTGTCAAAGTGCTGACCACTGACACCACTATTCCACTTTGGACCGCCTGCTTTTGTGGAACCACACAGCCCAGCAATGGGTCATGCTGGGCTGTGTGGTTCCACAAGTGCAGGCGTGTCAAAGTACTGACCACTGACACCACTATTCCACTTTGGACCGCCTGCCTTTGTGGAACCACACAGCCCAGCAATGGGTCATGCTGGGCTGTGTGGTTCCACAAATGTTCTTGGGAAAGGAATGAACATCACATTAGTGTCGTTACTTATATGCTTTTTTTTTCCCATGGATATCTACACAAGAAAAGAATGTAAAGAAGAACAAACTATTTTTTTGTTTTATTACATTTCATTTTTTATTTCAAAAATAAAATTAAATTTTTCTTTAATAAATGTTTAAATTGAGAAGTTTTCTGTGGTTTTTATTTAAATTATTAGCAAATACAATGTTAAATATGAGATGCAGTGGAATTGTTAGGTCACCCATGGTACATCAGGGGAACTGTCGTGTCCCTTCACATCCACGCAACTTGGGAAGGATACTCCGCAAGACCTGTGGAAGAGAATAGTATGAGGTTCCAGCTATTGGTAATAGTGTCACCTTGGTATGGAAAAGACGAGGTACAAGCAACACGACACAAGCAGGTTACAGTGGGCCCAAATGCAACCCCCCGGCACTTGCGTAACTACACATCCAAACATTCCCTGACACAGCGTAAGCATTGGTGTGTCAGGGCATGATTGGATGTAGTTTTGCAAATGCCGGAGGGCTGCACTTTGGACATGCAGGGGTGACATGGACAGGAGGGAGTTTTGGGCAATACATCTCACCTGAGGAGGGTTGTCAGCTACATGGCGGAGGTTCAGGTCCACATCACAAGTAGGTCGCCCATGGTACATCAGGAGAAATGTCGTGTCCCTTCACATCCACACCACTTGGGAAGGATACTCCGCAAGACCTGTGGAAGAGAATAGTATGAGGTTCCAGCTACTGGTAATAGTGTCACCCTGGCATGGAAAAGACAAGGTACAAGCAACACTTTGACACAATCAGGTTACAGCAGCCTTTGTCTCAAATTCAACCCTCCGGCACTTGAGAAATTATACATCCAAGCATGCCCTGACACAGCGTAAGCATTGGTGTGTCAGGGCATGATTGGATGTGCAGTTTTGCAAACGCCGGAGGGCTGCACTTTGGACATGCAGGGGTGACTTGGACAGGAGGGAGTTTTGGGCAATACATCTCACCTGAGTGGGGTTGTCAGCTACATGGCGGAGATTCAGGTCCACATCACAAGTAGGTCGCCTATGGTACATCAGGAGAAATGTCGTGTCTCTTCACATCCACGCAACTTGGGAAGGATACTCCGCAAGACCTGTGGAAGAGAATATTATGAGGTTCCAGCTATTGGTAATAGTGTCACCCTGGTATGGAAAAGATGAGGTACAAGCAACACGACACAAGCAGGTTACAGTGGGCCCAAATGCAACCCCCCGGCACTTGTGTAACTACACATCCATACATTCCCTGACACAGCGTAAGCATTGGTGTTTCAGGGCATGATTGGATGTGCAGTTTTGCAAATGCCGGAGGGCTGCACTTTGGACATGCAGGGGTGACTTGGACAGGATGGACTTTTGGGCAGTACATCTCACCTGAGGGGGGTTGTCTGCTACATGGCGGAGGGTCAGGTCGCCCATGGTGGAGTTAGATAAATGGGTCCAATATTTGCGGCAACCCAACAACAGGAGAAAACAGGGGGTAACAGGTCGTCAACAGGACAAAACTTTGAAAACAGGCCTGGGAAGGTGCGTCAACAGGACGTAAAACTCTGAAATACATAAATAAAGATGTTTTTTTAGAATATTACAATCTCAGTTTACACGATAATACAAATGTTACAAGTATACTCACAGGCAACGGAAAAAAAGTTTTGTACCAATGTCCGTCGGGAATCATCTCCTTCGTCCATACCCACCGGTAGAGCAGAAGAACGGTTCCCGCGTCAGAAAGCACTGTGACGAAGAGTCACCGGCAAACAGTTTGCGACACATATGTTGTGTAAAATACAACATGCATTTACCATGCCGCAAACCTTTCCCAGTGAATACAAAAGAGCACCGCCGGAAGTGCCTAAACATCTAAACCGGCTTTTAAGTACCCCGAAGGCACGTTCAATTATTTGCCTCGATGCTTTGTGTGTCTCTTGGTAACGTTTTTCTGCTCTACCAACAGGATTTGACAATGGGGTCAAGAGCCACGATTTGTTGGGATAACCCGCATCGCCTATAAGAAAAGAAAAAAAAATGGTGGGTAATATAAAAAAAAAAATAAAAAAAAATAAAAACAATTAAAATAAATACCTAACAGCCAGCCACCCGGCATCTTTCCTGTTTCGAACTTCTCAAACAGCGATGACTGACTTAGGATGAAGTAGTCGTGAGACGATCCAGGAAATCCCACAAAAATATTCAAAAATTTCATGTTGACATCACAGACCGCCTGTACATTCATGGAGTGGAAATGTTTTTGGTTCCGAAAACATTCTTCCGAATTCCATCGCGGTCTGATCTGCACGTGGGTTCAGTCAATCGCGCCCAGAACATTGGGAAATTTGTATTTGGTAAAAAAGCCTAATTTGATCTCACGACATTCGCTGTCCGTCTCTGGAAATGTGATGTACTGGATCGTCAATTTGCGGAAAGCCCTAAAGACCTGGGTTATACAGCGCGACAGTGTCGACTGTGAAAAACCGCATGTTTGAGACAGTGTAGGCTGGAATGTGCCTGATGCCAAAAAATGTAACGTAGAATGTCATGGTTCAGTTGTTCCATGTCACTTCCCAATTTCCCGGCTTTCGGGGATTGGAAATGTTAAAACATATTAGGGACCTATCTACATGGTATTGGTGGAGCTTCAAACCAGGAGGCCTAGAAATATTAAATTTCTTGTCCACCGGTCTCCCACCCCTTAACTCAAGTACCTCATCTATCGATAAAGAGTATGGCACTAGTCCTGACTTTCTATGACCTTGAGGTACTTGTGAGCACACCCAGCATTCTGTTTGGTTTAAAACCTTACCCACTAATGAGTGATAGTCACTCAACGGATGACGGTCCATGTTGATATTAAGGCTGGACTGACATCTCTGGATGCACCCATCCTCAACTATGTTTTCACAATTCCTACAGATACAATTCTCTTCAGCTAACAATCCTTCACAATGTCTCTTAGTGTCATGGCTACCAGATCGTTTTCTGATACTCGCCTTTACTCGGTGATTGTGTTGCTCTTGGAATTCTACTACTCCATCCTGATCATCAGAACCCTTTCCAGATCCTTTCTCGACCTCACTGGTACTCTCACCGAAACAGACTGCTCTGGTCAACAACAGGGTCAACAGGAAAACACGGACTGCAGTCTCTTGGTGCGAGTCCATCTTACAAGAGGAGAAAGAGAAAGTTGTAATGGGGGTACAGAAATTAATTGAAGGGGAAAAAAACTTGTTACGATAATTTGTCCTCTAGTCTTTTTGTTCTTCTTGCTCAGTTGTCATCTCAAAGGTGCTGTCTCTCAGTCTTCCCACAACGAACACTCCGGTGATACAATATTCTTTCCAAATCAGTGATCTTTCTGTAAGGAGCATAAATCTTGCATTACCATTTATCTAACTTTTGTGTGACATACCATCCGTAAAACATGAAAGAACAAAAAGAGAGAGAACAATTAGGAAAAAAAAACATTGTCGGATTTCCGTTCACCATTAGGCTTTTTACACCAACATGTCCATAGGTATCTCTGCACTTTCTCCCCCACCAGTATTTCCACTCTCCACCCTTTGTGCCTGGCCAAACACAACGATGCTGGTAAGATATACTGGGGTTGGGTAGACCTCTGAAAAGACCAAGTAGTCATGTGACGTTTGAGTTCTGCTGGTGAACGTTAGCGATGAGAAGGAAACATTTAAAGATAAATTACAAAGTTTACCCGGCCGTCCCTGTGTCTACAAGGAATTGACCTCCCAATTACATTGACTGTAACCTCAGGCTTACTATCAAGGCTAATGATCAACTTCACTGGCTGCAAATTACAGGTGCTTCCCAAAATTCTTCCTATATGATCCCTGATTACAATTACGTGTGTCATAACTTTGCTTGTGTTCTTGTCTAGGAGGTCTGACTTTATGTGTGCTGTTACAGTTGCTGGCATAATGCCCTTCCCTTTTACAAAGATAACAAACCCTTGGCTTCCTCCATGTGCCAGTGGCCTGGGGTTTTGGTCGATTTGATGCCTCTTCTAGTGCTTGGATGTTCATCACCATCAACCGCTCTCCCCGTGCTTCCCTGGTTCTTTGGATATTACGGTCATGCTCGATAGCGGACTCTCTTAATGCAGCCACCGAGATACCTCTCCAGTTAGGTAGAGAGGTTTGTACCCTGATTCTTAGTGTGTCTTTTAAGCCATCCATTAATACGGACACAGCTACCTCCCTATAATGTACATTATCCTCAATGTCCGTGATCCCAGTGTATCTAGATATTTCCTGCAGTGCTCGATGGAAATATTCCGCTGCCATTTCACCTTCTTTTTGGCTAATGGAGAAAATTTTGTTCCACTTGACAACAGTTGGGAAATATACTCCTAATTGCAGATTGATTTGTCGTACATTCTCCTGAGTGTATTCCTCAGTGAGAGGTACGTCTGCGTCTAATTTACAATCAGTAATAAATTTCGCAGGGTCAATATTGGAGGGTAGACATACCCTCAGCAATGTCCGCCAATGTTTGTTATTGGGTTATGCGGAGTTACCTAATTTTTTAATGAACCTTTGGCATGCGGCTAGATCTTTCCTGGGATCAGGAAATTCAGACATAATTGTCCTTAATTCTGTCTGGGACCAGGGGCAATGCCCCTGACGTGAGTGACTCCCAGAGTGTCAGTCTGTCCATTTGGGACTGCAATCACCCTGACAGAATTAAGTTCAACTACATCATCTTGTGTTGACTCTACAATGTGAGGTGCAATTGTCTGTGCATAATATACAATACCGTACTTACCTGTGGACACGACCTCACCTGACCCTCCATTAGGGGGCTTTACTACTGTCTTTACCGATTGGGCCGTGCCCACCTGGGTGTCTCGTATGATGGCTGCTGGAAAAGGTGCCGACATCATGCTGGGCTCAGTTTCTTGCTTGTAATCCTGAGGGAAGTTTAACATGGGGTGCAACCTGCATGGGTTAGAATTTGTACATTTATCAGTTTTCCTTCTATCATTATTACATTTACTACTATCATTATTAATACAGTTACTAAGTGCATTATTATCATCATCATATCCCAGTATGCCATTCTCTGTAGCCATTGTTTCTCAAGTTGCCATGTGTTTCCTGCTAAGGTGGGAATCAGCTGTGCCAGCTAATTCCCTTTGTATCTCACCTTCCTGTTGCCATAACTGTAAACAATCATAATGCCTAATCCTCTGTTTTGCAGATTTTATTAGACATATCCTTTTTCTTAGATTTTGCAATACCTCAGGATTCAAACTGCCGACCCTGGGGTACTGTTCACCATCATCCTCAGTCATTCGTTCCCATTCTTTGCATAAGACCTGTGTGTGTGATCCATATTTCTCACACATTATATACCGTGCTGTCCCTTTGGGCCAACCAATACCAACGTGAACCCTTGTTGATAGTCCCTTACTTGAGCAACTGGTCCCCATTATTTGCAGGTATTGCTTTCTCAGCGAACCCTTACAAAAATACAAGTTCCCAGAGGTAAGGCGACGGTGAAAGTCCAACGAGTGCCTTCACCCACTCTCGCCCCTATTGGCTGATACGAATTCCAGCAGTGTGCCCACCACTGGTCGTACCCAATCTCGGGATCTTTTTGGAACCTCTATTTACTGAGAGCGTGTGGGAGTATGCTACCCCTCCCAGTAAATATCAGTTGTTGGAGATTTCCTGAGTGAACAGCGAAACTCACTTAAAATAACTAAAACCTACACAAATCACGTTAAAGTGTACAAATAGGGTTTTTGATCCCGCAAAGCGTACGCAAATTGCGTAATGGGTATCAAGGCAACTAACTAATGCACACAATTACATGCGGTACAGTCGCACTGCATATAAGTAACTATTACTTATCCGCTGAACGACCAATGAAATCGGTTGTTCAGGCTGCGAAACCTTCAGCTGGAGCATTATACTAACGGGCCTATATGGGTACTACGCCAACCCCCGGGGCTGCGCTTTCTACCTCTGACCTTTCTTTTTGGTCACGGTTTTCAGAGCGTTGCGAGAGTTTGCCGTTTTCTGACTTCGCAGTCCTCTTGTCTGCTGATACTAATTGCTCCTTTACCTTATACAATGTTAACGTGAGCAAGCCAATCCCACGCCACCAAGTCTCCACTCACCTGGTGTGGTCTCCGAAGGTATCTCGATTTCTGGGTTCACAAAAAAGAATACCTTTATTTGCACACTCACTCCTGTTCACTCATATGCACACTGATTTTTCTGTACAGAAATTACTTTCATTCAGGCAAACAGTTCAATCATCGAGTTTTGCAATAGAAAAAGGTTCTTTTTAAACTAAACTTTTTGGAAACTGAACAAACTTGTGCTATTATCACGTGGCTACTATACCGCCCACACTAAAACAATGCTATCATGTGATTTGAATTTAGTGGGCGTATCCGTACGCACGCTGCGTATTATACGCCACATGTGTAGGCCTTTGCGTTTGCGTATGTAATCTCGCACGTTGCCCGAGACACGTATACAAAAGGCCAGATACGCTCACAATAACACAAATAACACGCTTCTATAAATGTAAACGATGTTCAACTATAATCGCTTACCGAACACCACACAGTATCTTCTGTGCTGCATGCGTGTTTTTACAATTACTCCCTTAAGTATTACTTTATAATATCAACTAAATAGCACCAAATTTCCTCAGCACGTGTCTAGCAATCAATTCTAATGGCAACAAGAGAGTAGCTATGCGAAAATACACAGATACAATTCTAAATTAATCTAGTAATCAATGCTTCCAATAGTATGATTCATATTGGGTAGCTATCTTGTAGAACATACATTGATATAAACACACACATAATTATAATATTATCTCTATGTACCCATTAAGTGTTTCTAATTTGCATATGAATGCTGTGCTTTTGACTGTCTGTGAAGGTGATTTTTTCACTGCCAGGAAAAAAAGCAGCCATACAGGTTAATTTGCATTT
Source organism: Pseudophryne corroboree (assembly GCF_028390025.1). NCBI lineage: Eukaryota > Metazoa > Chordata > Amphibia > Anura > Myobatrachidae > Pseudophryne > Pseudophryne corroboree. The sequence continues at coordinate 382,070 of NW_026970152.1, read as the reverse complement.
CAATTGCTATCCTACAACAAACAGAGTTTACCTGAATCACAGAGGTAAGGAGAGAGAAAAAAACAAAAAACAAAACAAAACTTTTTTTTTATCTGTGTGTGTCATTCCTAAATTAAATATTCATTTTACTATTATCTTTCATTAAGCCCCATCTGAAACTATTTGTAATTGATTATGACATTGGTTAAATAAATGCATTGGTAACTCAAATGGTGATTTCTTTTTGACCATGGCCGGCTTATTATTCCTGAGTAGACTGAAAATCAGCTATTTTAGAAAAACATTCTTTTGGACCTTCCCAAAATGGCCGCTGCTCCTCCCCCTTCCACATCCATGAAGGTTACACAAAATGGAGGACAGACCATGCGGCTTCCTTTGTCACAAAAAAATCACCATGCAAGCCCCTGAAGTTATTTTAGGCCTAAGTTAAAAACAACAACAACAACAACAACAACAACACTATATCAGGCTTTTGCAGCAACTTTTAAATATACTTTTAAACCTACTTAAACAGATAAGCAATCCAATCTGAATAAAACACAATATGACTCATTTGAACCTTGTTTTGTAACAATATGATCAGATTTGCAGAGTACAGGTGTGTGCGTGTGTTGCGTGTTTTGCGTGCGCAGTTGGCACCAAACAGAAATTAAACAAATTTAAAAGACAATAGCTTAACGTTCTTACCTTTCGGTTCCGGATCCCACCAGCAGCCCTACAAACCAAGCAGAGGAGACGCTTATCTGATCAGCACTACCGTATCCCCAACCACCAAACGGATAACAGGGGATACTACCTTCCCGCCCTTTGCTGACGGATAAAGTCTACCCGGTTCCGCTTGGCTGCGGATATGAGGAGGCCCGGATGAGTCCCCCAATTGATAAAGTCAAATATTTACCTTTGAACATAAGCTATGTATTAACACCATGAAGCCGTTATGGCCGCTAAACCACGTGCACGTGCTACGCACTTTGTACGCTATTTGCATATAAAGACTTTGCACGTGGTACGCACGTAACGTACACACGCTGCGCTGGGCGTATGGAATACACACAGCAGGCGCACACACAGTTCATAACCTTTTAGACCTTGTTATGTTAAACACAGAGATGATATGCTTAAACTCTAAACCTTACTCATAAAGCACTGCAGCGATGTGACGCTGGAAAACCTTAATAATGCGTATGCAATATGAGCGATTGAGACGCTCAGAAACCCTTAGTAGTAAATGATGAAATACACATGACCTGGTAAGGTTCCAACACCTTCATAGAAGATACTTTTAGTATGAAAAAGGGGAAAACAATTACAGCTTATACACTACAGACCTAACATTAATATCTAAACATAATAACAAGAAATAAGATATAAACATTAGCAAAGCACACAGAGTGAGAATGAATGGCATACACAAAGAATAACAAAATGGCTACTGAGAAATATACATACATGAGAAAGTTTCGCCGGCGCAACCTGAATTCAGTCCTCAGCTATCAAGGAGAAAGCCTTCAGAGTCTTGTGTGTCAATGCCTGTTGCAAGCTATATTTATTCACTAGCTCAAGACATACTACAATAGACACTGTGTGCTCTTTTTCCATTGGTTAGGGGGTGGGACATGTCCTGCACCAGGGGCCATTGGTTAGTTCAAGAAGTGGGTGATGACTAGGACTTGTTAGTATTCCAAATTCCTGTCTGTCTGGAATGTTGTGGGTAGCTATTGTTTCGGATCTTCCAAACAAACTGGCTCTGGGCTTTGTTTACCCCACTGTCCCCTCCTTTAGTTGAGACAATGACAACTGAGCACTTATTATTCTGGAGAGAAACCTGGCCCTATTCATAAACAAAGGTGTAAGCCCTCTTCATAGAATCTCAAAGCTTAGTGTAAATAAGGCCATTGTATCTCAACTGTGGGAAATTCATGTGTGAATTCCATTCTGATCATCTGCCCATTTGTAATATATTTTAAATGCAATTTTATATCTATTTTCTACTTCTGCGCATAACTATGGCCCTCATTCCGAGTTGTTCGCTCGCAAGGCGATTTCAGCAGAGTTACACACGCTAAGCCGCCGCCTACTGGGAGTGAATCTACACTTCTTAAATGTGCGACCGATGTATGCGCAATTTTGCGATCAAAAACGAGTTAGCAGTTTTAGAGTAACTCCAGACTTACTCTGCCTGTGCGATTAAATCAGTGCTTTTCGGTCCCGGCTGACGTCATAAACACACCCAGCGTTCGCCCAAGCACTCCCACCGTTTCCCCGGACACGCCTGCGTTTTTTCCGGAAACGGTAGCGTTTCCAGCCACACGCCCCTAAAACGCCGTACATCCGCCCAGTAACACCCATTTCCTGTCAATCACAATGCGATCGCCGGAGCGATGAAAAAGCCGTGAGTAAAAATACTTTCTTCTTAGTAAAGTTACTTGGCGCATGCGCAGTGCGAACATTACGCATGCGCACTAAGAGAATTCACACTGCGATGCGATGAAAATTACCGAGCGAACAACTCGGAATGACCCCCTATACGCAGAAATATGTGAATCTTTCCTAACTATCATAGGAATATTACTCTTAAAATACCCTACAGCTGGATACTAAACACCACCTTTCAACCTTTATCTGAGCCTTCCTAGCATGTAAAGAGGAATCTCTCTGTCCAAGAACCGTTTAAACGTAACATACTTGCTGACGATGTCTAGGGGAATATTAACTATAAAACACACTATATGGGTTAAATATGTTGCGATCGAGTCGCCCGCTACATGCTCACAAACTCTACCGTAAATGCGCATACCACGCGCGTGATCGCCGGCGCGATCTTACGCAATTTGCGGATATGATCACGCACCGCAGACTGGGTGCACGTACAGCAGGCATGTGCATGGGGTTAGTACAAGGCATGTGAATCAAGATATTTTTCGACTTTGACAATATATATATATATATATAATATATATATATACACACACTCATACATACATATGGAAACCCCCCCCCCCCCCCCCCCCCGAAAATCCTGCGTTTGCCACTGATACAATACAGAGAACAATGCAGCAGGGGATTAAGTCATTACAGCAGAGGATTAAGTCTGACTGGCCAGTCACAGTTAATCCTATTAACCGTCAAGATAAATGTGGAAACATCTGTACATGAATAGTGTTCATCAGAGGTTCCATATTGTGAGAAACCATCATACAGGTAAGCTGCATGTTGAATTGAAAAGAAAATCATGTTGCCACGCCCCTTCTGTTATGTGACCATGCCCATTTTTTTCCAGCATGCGCACACAATTTCTTTGTAAGGCTTTTGATTTCTTTTTTTTTTTGGAGGGGGGGGGGGGGGCATTCTAAATTTTGCCCTGGGCTCCAATAACCCTGGTTACGCCTCTGGTGAATAAATTCCATGTGCATGTGCGTGGTGTCTACTCTGTGGAGAGAGGGACTGGGGACGGTGCCAGCAGCTCCCACAGTGACAAAAACAGAAGGTGTGGCTCACGGGCACAGCATTTCCCACAAAGCCACACCCCCAGTCATGAGGCCACGCCCCCAAGTGCAGTGGTGCCGATTTCAATTTACAAGAAGGCGGAAGGTAGGACAATGTAGACTTGTGTGTATCCCACATTTATACCACCTTATAACTGAAAAGATGGAACAGTGGAGAGGAAAAGCGTGTAAATACAGGGTGAGCACAGTAGGTGTGTGTTCATGTAAACAGAGGTAAGGGTGGGTTCATGCAAATGCGGGTAAGGGTGAGTTCATGCAGTAAGGGTGGGTTCATGCAAATGTGGCTAAGGGTGGGTTAATGCAAATGTCGCTAAGGGTGGGTTCATGCAAACGCGTCTAAGGGTGGGTTCATGCAAATGCGGCTAAGGGTGGGTTCATGCAAATGCAGCTAAGGGTGGGTTCATGAAAATTCGGGTAAGGGTGGGTTCATGCAAATGAGGCTCTTGTATTCCTGCAGAAACGTGTATACGGCTGTAAGGCACCATGGGAGTTTTTAACAGCCGTACAAACGCTAAGCCGCCGCCCTCTGGGAGAGTATCTTAGCAGAAGTGCGAACGAAAGGATCACAGAGCGGCTACAAAAAAAAAAATGTGCAGTTTCAGAGTAGCTCCAGACCTACTCCCCTCCACTACCCCTCATCCTCAGCACCTTTCCTCTCCACCACTCCTCCTCATCCTCAGCACCTTTTCTCTCCACCACTCCTCTTCATCCTCAGCACCTTTCCTCTCCACCACTCCTCCTCATCCTCTCCACCACTCCTCCTCATCCTCAGCACCTTTCCTCTCAACCAATTCTCCCCATCCTCAGCGCCTTTTCCTCGCCACCACTCCTCCTCATCCTCAGAACCTTTCCTCACCACCACTCCTCCTCATCCTTAGCACCTTTCCTCTCCACCACTCCTCCTCATCCTCAGCACTCTCCTCTCGACCACTTATCCCCATCCTCATCGCCTTTTCCTCGCCACCACTCCTCCTCATCCTCAGCACCTTTCCTCTCCACCACTCATCCTCATCCTCAGCACCTTTCCTCACCACCACTCCTCATCATAAGCACCTTTCCTCGCCACCAGTCCACTTCATCCTTAGCACCTTTCCTCTCCACCACTCCTCAACCACAGCACCTTTCCTCGCCACCACTCCTCCTCATCCTCAGCACCTTTCCTCTCCACCACTCCTCCCCATCCTCCGCACCCTTCCTCTTAACCACTCCTCCTCATCCTCAGCACCTTACCTCGCTACCACTGCTCCTGTTCCTCAGCAACTTTCTTTGCCACCACTCCTCCTCATCCTCAGTGCCTTTCCTTGCCACCTCTCCTCCTCATCACCTTTCCTCGCCACCACTCCTCCTCATCCTCAGCACCTTTCTTCGCCACCACTCCTCCTCATCCTCAGCACCTTTCCTCTCCACCACTCTGCCTCATCCTCAGCACCTTTTCTCTCCACCACTCCTCCTCATCCTCAGCACCTTTCCTCTCCACCACTCCTCCTCATCCTCAGCACCTTTCCTCTCCACCACTCCTCCTCATCCTCAGCACCTTTCCTCTCCACCACTCCTCCTCATCCTCAACACCTTTCCTCTCCACCACTCCTCCTGATCCTCAGAACCTTTCCTCTCGACCAATTCTCCCCATCCTCAGCGCCTTTTCCTCGCCACCACTCCTCCTCATCTTCAGAACCTTTCCTCTCCACCACTCCTCCTCATCCTCAGCACCTTTTCTCTCCACCACTCCTCCTCATCCTCAGCACCTTTCCTCTCCACCACTCCTCCTCATCCTCAGCACCTTTCCTCTCCACCACTTATCCCCATCCTCATCGCCTTTTCCTCGCCACCACTCCTCCGCATCTTCAGCACCTTTCCTCTCCACCACTCCTCCTCATCCTCAGCACCTTTCCTCGCCACCACTCCTCCTCATCCTCAGCACCTTTCCTCTCCACCACTCCTCCTCATCCTCAGCACCTTTTCTCTCCACCACTCCTCCCCATCCTCAGCACCTTTCCTCTCCACCAATCCTCCCCATCCTCAGCACCTTTCCTCGTCACCACTCCTCCTCATACTCAGCACCTTTCCTCTCCACCACTCCTCCTCATCCTCAGCACCTTCCCTCTTCACCACTCCTCATCCTCAACAACTTTACTCTCCACCACGCCTCCTCATTCTCAGCACCTTTCCTCTCCACCACTCCTCCTCATCCTCAGTGCCTTTCCTTGCCACCTCTCCTTCTCATCACCTTTCCTCGCCACCACTTCTCCTCATCCTCAGCACCTTTCCTTGCCACCAGACCTTCACATCACCTTTCCTCGCCACCACTCCTCCTCATCCTCAGCACCTTTCTTCTCCACCACTCCTCCTTATCCTCAGCACCTTTCCTCTCCACCACTCCTCCCCATCCTCAGCACCTTTCCTCTCCACCACTCCTCCTCATCCTCAGCACCTTTCCTCTCCACCACTCTGCCTCATCCTCAGCACCTTTTCTCTCCACCACTCTGCCTCATCCTCAGCACCTTTTCTCTCCACCACTCCTCCTCATCCTCAGCACCTTTGCTCTCCACCATGCCTCCTCATCCTCAGTACCTTTCCTCTCCACCACTCCTCTTCATCCTCAGCACCTTTCCTCGCCACCACTCCTCCTCATCCTCAGCACCTTTCCTCGCCACCACTCCTCCTCATCCTCAGCACCTTTCCTCGCCACCACTCCTCCTCATCCTCAGCACCTTTCCTCGCCACCACTCCTCCTCATTCTCAGCAACTTTCCTCTCCACCACTCCTCCCCATCCTAAGAACCTTTCCTCTCCACCACTATACCTCATCCTCAGCACCTTACCTCGCTACCACTGCTCCTGTTCCTCAGCACCTTTCCTCGCCACCACTCCTCCTCACCCTCAGCACCTATCCTCTCCACCAATTCTCCTCATCCTCAGAACCTTTCCTCTCCACCACATCTCCACAACCTCAGAACCTTTCCTCTCCATCTCATCCTCAGCACCTTTCCTCTCCACCACTCCACCTCATCCTCAGCACCTTTCCTCTTAACCACTCTGCCTCATCCTCAGCACCTTTTCTCTCCACCAGTCCTCCTCTTCCTCAGCACCTTTGCTCTCCACCAAGCCTCCTTAACTTCAGCGCCTTTTCCTCGCCACCACTCCTCCTCATCCTCAGCACCTTTCCTCACCACCACTCCTTCACATCCTCAGCACCTTTCCTCTCCACCACTCCTCTTCATCCTCACCACCACTCCTCCTCATCCTCAGCACCTTTCCTCTCCACCACTCTGCCTCATCCTCAGCACCTTTTCTCTCCACCACTCCTCCTCATCCTCAGCACCTTTCCTCTCCACCACTCCTCCTCATCCTCAGCGACTTTTCCTCGCCACCACTCCTCCTCATCCTCAGAACCTTTCCTCTCCACCACTCCTCCTCATCCTCAGCACCTTTCCTCTCCACCACTCCTCCTCATCCTCAGCACCTTTCCTCTCCACCACTTATCCCCATCCTCATCGCCTTTTCCTCGCCACCACTCCTCCTCATCTTCAGCACCTTTCCTCTCCACCACTCCTCCTCATCCTCAGCACCTTTCCTCGCCACCACTCCTCCTCATCCTCAGCACCTTTCCTCTCCACCACTCCTCCTCATCCTCAGCACCTTTTCTCTCCACCACTCCTCCCCATCCTCAGCACCTTTCCTCTCCACCAATCCTCCCCATCCTCAGCACCTTTCCTCGTCACCACTCCTCCTCATACTTAGCACCTTTCCTCTCCACCACTCCTCCTCATCCTCAGCACCTTCCCTCTCCACCACTCCTCATCCTCAACAACTTTACTCTCCACCACACCTCCTCATTCTCAGCACCTTTCCTCTCCACCACTCCTCCTCATCCTCAGCACTTTACCTCGCTACCACTGCTCCTGTTCCTCAGCAACTTTCTTTGCCACCACTCCTCCTCATCCTCAGTGCCTTTCCTTGCCACCTCTCCTCATCACCTTTCCTCGCCACCACTTCTCCTCATCCTCAGCACCTTTCCTCTCCACTACTCCTCCTCATCCTCAGCACCTTTCCTCTCCACCACTCTGCCTCATCCTCAGCACCTTTCCTCTCCACCACTCTGCCTCATCCTCAGCACCTTTGCTCTCCACCATGCCTCCTCATCCTCAGTACCTTTCCTCTCCACCACTCCTCCTCATACTCAGCACCTTACCTCGCTACCACTGCTCCTGTTCTTCAGCACCTTTCCTCTCCACCACTCTGCCTCATCCTCAGCACCTTTTCTCTCCACCACTCCTCCTCATCCTCAGCACCTTTGCTCTCCACCATGCCTCCTCATCCTCAGTACCTTTCCTCTCCACCATTCCTCCTCATACTCAGCACCTTACCTCGCTACCACTGCTCCTGTTCCTCAGCACCTTTCCTCGCCACCACTCCTCCTCCCCCTCAGCACCTATCCTCTCCACCAATTCTCCTCATCCTCAGAACCTTTCCTCTCCACCACATCTCCTCATCCTCAGCACCTTTCCTCTTAACCACACTGCCTCATCCTCAGCACCTTTTCTCTCCACCAGTCCTCCTCATCCTCAGCACCTTTGCTCTCCACCAAGCCTCCTTAACTTCAGCGCCTTTTCCTCGCCACCACTCCTCCTCATCCTCAGCACCATTCCTCACCACCACTCCTTCACATCCTCAGCACCTTAATTCTACACCACTCCTCTTCATCCTCAGCACCTTTCCTCACCACCACTCCTCCTCATCCTCAGCACCTTTCCTCGCCACCACTCCTCCTCATCCTCAGCACCTTTCCTCTCCACCACTCCTCCCCATCCTCAGCACCTTTCCTCTCCACCACTATACCTCATCCTCAGCACCTTTCCTCTCGACCACTTATCCCCATCCTCATTGCCTTTTCCTCGCCACCACTCCCGCTCATCCTCAGCACCTTTCCTCTCCACCACTCATCCTCAACCTCAGCACCTTTACTCGCCACCACTCCTCATCCTCAGCACCTTTCCTCGCCACCAGTCCACTTCATCCTTAGCACCTTTCCTCTCCACTCCTCATCCACAGCACCTTTCCTCGCCACCACTCCTCCTCATCCTCAGCACCTTTCCTCTCCACCACTCCTCCCCATCCTCAGCACCTTTCCTCTCCCACACTCCTCCTCATCCTCAGCACCTTTACTCGCCACCACTCCTCATCCTCAGCACCTTTCCTCGTCACCAGTCCACTTCTTCCTTAGCACCTTTCCTCTCCACCACTCCTCATCCACAGCACCTTTCCTCGCCACCACTCCTCCTCATCCTCAGCACCTTTCCTCTCCACCACTCCTCCCCATCCTCAGCACCTTTCCTCTCCACCACTCCTCATCCACAGCACCTTTCCTCGCCACTACTCCTCTTCATCCTCAGCACCTTTCCTCTCCACCACTCCTCCCCATCCTCAGCACCTTTCCTCTCCCCCACTCCTCCTCATCCTCAGCACCTTTACTCGCCACCACTCCTCATCCTCAGCACCTTTCCTCGCCACCAGTCCACTTCATCCTTAGCACCTTTTCTCTCCACCACTTCTCATCCACAGCACCTTTCCTCGCCACCACGCCTCCTCATCCTCAGCACCTTTCCTCTCCACCACTACTCCCCATCCTCAGCACCTTTCCTCTCCACCACTCCTCATCCACAGCACCTTTCCTCTCCACCACTACTCTTCATCCTCAGCACCTTTCCTCTCCACCACTCCTCACCATCCTCAGCACCTTTCCTCTCCCCCACTCCTCCTCATCCTCAGCACCTTTACTCGCCACCACTCCTCATCCTCAGCACCTTTCCTCGCCACCAGTCCACTTCATCCTTAGCACCTTTCCTCTCCACCACTCCTCATCCACAGCACCTTTCCTCACCACCACTCCTCCTCATCCTCAGCACCTTTCCTCTCCACCACTCCTCCCCATCCTCAGCACCTTTCCTCTCCACCACTCCTCATCCACAGCACCTTTCCTCGCCACCACTCCTCCTCATCCTCAGCACCTTTCCTCTCCACCACTCCTCCCCATCCTCAGCACCTTTCCTCTCCACCCCTCCTCCCCATCCTCAGCACCTTTCCTCGCCACCATTACTCATCCTCAGCACCTTTCCTCGCCACCACTCCTCCTCATCCTCTGCACCTTTCCTCTCCACCACTCCTCCTCATCCTCAGCACCTTTCCTCCCTCCACTCCTCCCCATCCTCAGCACCTTTCCTCTCCACCAATCCTCCCCATCCTTAGCACCTTTCCTCGTCACCACTCCTCCTCATACTCAGCACCTTTCCTCTCCACCACTCCTCCTCATCCTCAGCACCTTCCCTCTCCTCCACTCCTCATCCTCAACAACTTTACTCTCCACCACGCCTCCTCATTCTCAGCACCTTTCCTCACCACCACTCCTCCTCATCCTCAGCACCTTTTCTCTCCACCACTCCTCCCCATCCTCAGCACCTTTCCTCTCCACCACTCCTCATCCACAGCACCTTTCCTCGCCACCACTCCTCCTCATCCTCAGCACCTTTCCTCTCCACCACTCTTCCCCATCCTCAGCACCTTTCCTCGCCACCATTACTCATCCTCAGCACCTTTCCTCGCCACCACTCCTCCTCATCCTCAGCACCTTTCCTCTCCACCACTCCTCCTCATCCTCAGCACCTTTCCTCTCCACCACTCCTCCTCATCCTCAGCACCTTTCCTCTCCACCACTCCTTCCCATCCTCAGCACCTTTCCTCTCCACCAATCCTCCCCATCCTCAGCACCTTTCCTCGTCACCACTCCTCCTCATACTCAGCACCTTTCCTCTCCACCACTCCTCCTCATCCTCAGCACCTTCCCTCTCCTCCACTCCTCATCCTCAACAACTTTACTCTCCACCACGCCTCCTCATCCTCAGCACCTTTCCTCTCCAACAGTTCTCCTCATCCTCAGCACCTTTCCTTGCCACCAGACCTTCACAACACATTTCCTCGCCACCACTCCTCCTCATCCTCAGCACCTTTCTTCGCCACGACTCCTCCTCATCCTCAGCACCTTTCCTCTCCACCACTCCTCCCCATCCTCAGCTCCTTTCCTCGCCACCACTCCTCATCCTCAGCACCTTTCCTCGCCACCACTCCTCCTCATCCTCAGCACCTTTCCTCTCCACCACTCCTCCTCATCCTCAGCACCTTTCCTCTCCACCACTCCTCCGCATCCTCAGCACCATTCTTCTCCACCAATCATCCCCATCCTCATCACCTTTCCTCATCACCACCCCCCCCTCATACTCAGCACCTTTCCTCTCCACCACTCCTCCTCATCCTCAGCACCTTCCCTCTCCACCACTCCTCATCCTCAACAACTTTACTCTCCACCACGCCTCCTCATTCTCAGCACCTTTCCTCTCCACCACTCCTCCTCATCCTCAGCACCTTACCTCGCTACCACTGCTCCTGTTCCTCAGCAACTTTCTTTGCCACCACTCCTCCTCATCCTCAGTGCCTTTCCTTGCCACCTCTCCTCCTCATCACCTTTCCTCGCCACCACTCCTCCTCATCCTCAGCACCTTTCTTCGCCACCACTCCTCCTCATCCTCAGCACCTTTCCTCTCCACCACTCTGCCTCATCCTCAGCACCTTTTCTCTCCACCACTCCTCCTCATCCTCAGCACCTTTCCTCTCCACCACTCCTCCTCATCCTCAGCACCTTTCCTCTCCACCACTCCTCCTCATCCTCAGCACCTTTCCTCTCCACCACTCCTCCTCATCCTCAACACCTTTCCTCTCCACCACTCCTCCTGATCCTCAGAACCTTTCCTCTCGACCAATTCTCCCCATCCTCAGCGCCTTTTCCTCGCCACCACTCCTCCTCATCTTCAGAACCTTTCCTCTCCTCCACTCCTCCTCATCCTCAGCACCTTTTCTCTCCACCACTCCTCCTCATCCTCAGCACCTTTCCTCTCCACCACTCCTCCTCATCCTCAGCACCTTTCCTCTCCACCACTCCTCCTCATCCTCAGCACCTTTTCTCTCCACCACTCCTCCCCATCCTCAGCACCTTTCCTCTCCACCAATCCTCCCCATCCTCAGCACCTTTCCTCGTCACCACTCCTCCTCATACTCAGCACCTTTCCTCTCCACCACTCCTCCTCATCCTCAGCACCTTACCTCGCTACCACTGCTCCTGTTCCTCAGCAACTTTCTTTGCCACCACTCCTCCTCATCCTCAGTGCCTTTCCTTGCCACCTCTCCTCCTCATTACCTTTCCTCGCAACCACTCCTCCTCATCCTCAGCACCTTTCTTCGCCATTACTCCTCCTCATCCTCAGCACCTTTCCTCTCCACCACTCTGCCTCATCCTCAGCACCTTTTCTCTCCACCACTCCTCCTCATCCTCAGCACCTTTCCTCTCCACCACTCCTCCTCATCCTCAGCACCTTTCCTCTCCACCACTCCTCCTCATCCTCAGCACCTTTCCTCTCCACCACTCCTCCTCATCCTCAACACCTTTCCTCTCCACCACTCCTCCTGGTCCTCAGAACCTTTCCTCTCGACCAATTCTCCCCATCCTCAGCGCCTTTTCCTCGCCACCACTCCTCCTCATCTTCAGAACCTTTCCTCTCCACCACTCCTCCTCATCCTCAGCACCTTTTCTCCCCACCACTCCTCCTCATCCTCAGCACCTTTCCTCTCCACCACTCCTCCTCATCCTCAGCACCTTTCCTCTCCACCACTCCTCCTCATCCTCAGCACCTTTTCTCTCCACCACTCCTCCCCATCCTCAGCACCTTTCCACTCCACCAATCCTCCCCATCCTCAGCACCTTTCCTCGTCACCACTCCTCCTCATACTCAGCACCTTTCCTCTCCACCACTCCTCCTCATCCTCAGCACCTTCCCTCTCCACCACTCCTCATCCTCAACAACTTTACTCTCCACCACGCACCCTCATTCTCAGCACCTTTCCTCTCCACCACTCCTCCTCATCCTCAGCACCTTACCTCGCTACCACTGCTCCTGTTCCTCAGCAGCTTTCTTTGCCACCACTCCTCCTCATCCTCAGTGCCTTTCCTTGCCACCTCACCTCCTCATCACCTTTCCTCGCCACCACTTCTCCTCATCCTCAGCACCTTTCCTTGCCACCAGACCTTCACATCACCTTTCCTCGCCACCACTGCTCCTCTTCCTCAGCACCTTTCTTCTCCACCACTCCTCCTTATCCTCAGCACCTTTCCTCTCCACCACTCCTCCCCATCCTCAGCACCTTTCCTCTCCACCACTCCTCCTCATCCCCAGCACCTATCCTCTCCACCACTCTGCCTCATCCTCAGCACCTTTTCTCTCCACCACTCCTCCTCATCCTCAGCACCTTTGCTCTCCACCATGCCTCCTCATCCTCAGTACCTTTCCTCTCCACCACTCCTCTTCATCCTCAGCACCTTTCCTCACCACCACTCCTCCTCATCCTCAGCACCTTTCCTCGCCACCACTCCTCCTCATCCTCAGCAACTTTCCTCTCCACCACTCCTCCCCATCCTAAGAACCTTTCCTCTCCACCACTATACCTCATCCTCAGCACCTTTCCTCGCTACCACTGCTCCTGTTCCTCAGCACCTTTCCTCGCCACCACTCCTCCTCACCCTCAGCACCTATCCTCTCCACCAATTCTCCTCATCCTCAGAACCTTTCCTCTCCACCACATCTCCACAACCTCAGAACCTTTCCTCTCCATCTCATCCTCAGCACCTTTCCTCTCCACCACTCCACCTCATCCTCAGCACCTTTCCTCTTAACCACTCTGCCTCATCCTCAGCACCTTTTCTCTCCACCAGTCCTCCTCTTCCTCAGCACCTTTGCTGTCCACCAAGCCTCCTTAACTTCAGCGCCTTTTCCTCGCCACCACTCCTCCTCATCCTCAGCACCTTTCCTCACCACCACTCCTTCACATCCTCAGCACCTTTCCTCTCCACCACTCCTCTTCATCCTCAGCACCTTTCCTCACCACCACTCCTCCTCATCCTCAGCACCTTTCCTCTCCACCACTCTGCCTCATCCTCAGCACCTTTTCTCTCCACCACTCCTCCTCATCCTCAGCACCTTTCCTCTCCACCACTCCTCCTCATCCTCGGCGCCTTTTCCTCGCCACCACTCCTCCTCATCCTCAGAACCTTTCCTCTCCACCACTCCTCCTCATCCTCAGCACCTTTCCTCTCCACCACTCCTCCTCATCCTCAGCACCTTTCCTCTCCACCACTTATCCCCATCCTCATCGCCTTTTCCTTGCCACCACTCCTCCTCATCTTCAGCACCTTTCCTCTCCACCACTCCTCCTCATCCTCAGCACCTTTCCTCGCCACCATTCCTCCTCATCCTCAGCACCTTGCCTCTCCACCACTCCTCCTCATCCTCAGCACCTTTTCTCTCCACCACTCCTCCCCATCCTCAGCACCTTTCCTCTCCACCAATCCTCCCCATCCTCAGCACCTTTCCTCGTCACCACTCCTCCTCATACTCAGCACCTTTCCTCTCCACCACTCCTCCTCATCCTCAGCACCTTCCCTCTCCACCACTCCTCATCCTCAACAACTTTACTCTCCACCACACCTCCTCATTCTCAGCACCTTTCCTCTCCACCACTCCTCCTCATCCTCAGCACTTTACCTCGCTACCACTGCTCCTGTTCCTCAGCAACTTTCTTTGCCACCACTCCTCCTCATCCTCAGTGCCTTTCCTTGCCACCTCTCCTCATCACCTTTCCTCGCCACCACTTCTCCTCATCATCAGCACCTTTCCTCTCCACTACTCCTCCTCATCCTCAGCACCTTTCCTCTCCACCACTCTGCTTCATCCTCAGCACCTTTCCTCTCCACCACTCTGCCTCATCCTCAGCACCTTTGCTCTCCACCATGCCTCCTCATCCTCAGTACCTTTCCTCTCCACCACTCCTCCTCATACTCAGCACCTTACCTCGCTACCACTGCTCCTGTTCCTCAGCACCTTTCCTCGCCACCACTCCTCCTCCCCCTCAGCACCTATCCTCTCCACCAATTCTCCTCATCCTCAGAACCTTTCCTCTCCACCACATCTCCTCATCCTCAGCACCTTTCCTCTCCACCACTCCACCTCATCCTCAGCACCTTTCCTCTTAACCACTCTGCCTCATCCTCAGCACCTTTTCTCTCCACCAGTCCTCCTCATCCTCAGCACCTTTGCTCTCCACCAAGCCTCCTTAACTTCAGCGCCTTTTCCTCGCCACCACTCCTCCTCATCCTCAGCACCATTCCTCACCACCACTCCTTCACATCCTCAGCACCTTAACTCTCCACCACCTCTCTTCATCCTCAGCACCTTTCCTCACCACCACTCCTCCTCATCCTCAGCAACTTTCCTCGCCACCACTCCTCCTCATCCTCAGCAACTTTCCTCTCCACCACTCGTCCCCATCCTCAGCACCTTTCCTCTCCACCACTATACCTCATCCTCAGCACCTTTCCTCTCGACCACTTATCCCCATCCTCATTGCCTTTTCCTCGCCACCACTCCTCCTCATCCTCAGCACCTTTCCTCTCCACCACTCATCCTCAACCTCAGCACCTTTACTCGCCACCACTCCTCATCCAAAGCACCTTTCCTCGCCACCACTCCTCCTCATCCTCAGCACCTTTCCTCTCCACCACTCTTCCCCATCCTCAGCATCTTCCCTCTCCCACACTCCTCCTCATCCTCAGCACCTTTACTCGCCACCACTCCTCATCCTCAGCACCTTTCCTCGTCACCAGTCCACTTCTTCCTTAGCACCTTTCCTCTCCACCACTCCTCATCCACAGCACCTTTCCTCGCCACCACTCCTCCTCATCCTCAGCACATTTCCTCTCCACCACTCCTCCCCATCCTCAGCACCTTTCCTCTCCACCACTCCTCATCCACAGCACCTTTCCTCGCCACCACTCCTCTTCATCCTCAGCACCTTTCCTCTCCACCACTCCTCCCCATCCTCAGCACCTTTCCTCTCCCCCACTCCTCCTCATCCTCAGCACCTTTACTCGCCACCACTCCTCATCCTCAGCACCTTTCCTCGCCACCAGTCCACTTCATCCTTAGCACCTTTTCTCTCCACCACTCCTCATCCACAGCACCTTTCCTAGCCACCACTCCTCCTCATCCTCAGCACCTTTCCTCTCCACCACTACTCCCCATCCTCAGCACCTTTCCTCTCCACCACTCCTCATCCACAGCACCTTTCCTCGCCACCACTCCTCCTCATCCTCAGCACCTTTCCTCTCCACCACTCCTCCCCATCCTCAGCACCTTTCCTCTCCACCCCTCCTCCCCATCCTCAGCACCTTTCCTCGCCACCATTACTCATCCTCAGCACCTTTCCTCACCACCACTCCTCCTCATCCTCAGCACCTTTCCTCTCCACCACTCCTCCTCATCCTCAGCACCTTTCCTCTCCACCACTCCTCCCCATCCTCAGCACCTTTCCTCTCCACCAATCCTCCCCATCCTTAGCACCTTTCCTTGTCACCACTCCTCCTCATACTGAGCACCTTTCCTCTCCACCACTCCTCCTCATCCTCAGCACCTTTCCTCTCCTCCACTCCTCATCCTCAACAACTTTACTCTCCACCACGCCTCCTCATTCTCTGCACCTTTCCTCACCACCACTCCTCCTCATCCTCAGCACCTTTTCTCTCCACCACTCCTCCCCATCCTCAGCACCTTTCCTCTCCACCACTCCTCATCCACAGCACCTTTCCTCGCCACCACTCCTCCTCATCCTCAGCACCTTTCCTCTCCACCACTCTTCCCCATCCTCAGCACCTTTCCTCTCCACCACTCCTCCTCATCCTCAGCACCTTTCCTCGCCACCATTACTCATCCTCAGCACCTTTCCTCGTGACCACTCCTCCTCATCCTCAGCACCTTTCCTCTCCACCACTCCTCCTCATCCTCAGCACCTTTCCTCTCCACCACTCCTCCCCATCCTCAGCACCTTTCCTCTCCACCAATCCTCCCCATCCTCAGCACCTTTCCTCGTCACCACTCCTCCTCATACTCAGCACCTTTCCACTCCACCACTCCTCCTCATCCTCAGCACCTTTCCTCGCCACCACTCCTCCTCATCCTCAGCAACTTTCCTCTCCACCACTCCTCCCCATCCTAAGAACCTTTCCTCTCCACCACTATACCTCATCCTCAGCACCTTACCTCGCTACCACTGCTCCTGTTCCTCAGCACCTTTCCTCGCCACCACTCCTCCTCACCCTCAGCACCTATCCTCTCCACCAATTCTCCTCATCCTCAGAACCTTTCCTCTCCACCACATCTCCACAACCTCAGAACCTTTCCTCTCCATCTCATCCTCAGCACCTTTCCTCTCCACCACTCCACCTCATCCTCAGCACCTTTCCTCTTAACCACTCTGCCTCATCCTCAGCACCTTTTCTCTCCACCAGTCCTCCTCTTCCTCAGCACCTTTGCTGTCCACCAAGCCTCCTTAACTTCAGCGCCTTTTCCTCGCCACCACTCCTCCTCATCCTCAGCACCTTTCCTCACCACCACTCCTTCACATCCTCAGCACCTTTCCTCTCCACCACTCCTCTTCATCCTCAGCACCTTTCCTCACCACCACTCCTCCTCATCCTCAGCACCTTTCCTCTCCACCACTCTGCCTCATCCTCAGCACTTTTTCTCTCCACCACTCCTCCTCATCCTCAGCACCTTTCCTCTCCACCACTCCTCCTCATCCTCAGCGCCTTTTCCTCGCCACCACTCCTCCTCATCCTCAGAACCTTTCCTCTCCACCACTCCTCCTCATCCTCAGCACCTTTCCTCTCCACCACTCCTCCTCATCCTCAGCACCTTTCCTCTCGACCACTTATCCCCATCCTCATCGCCTTTTCCTTGCCACCACTCCTCCTCATCTTCAGCACCTTTCCTCTCCACCACTCCTCCTCATCCTCAGCACCTTTCCTCGCCACCACTCCTCCTCATCCTCAGCACCTTTCCTCTCCACCACTCCTCCTCATCCTCAGCACCTTTTCTCTCCACCACTCCTCCCCATCCTCAGCACCTTTCCTCTCCACCAATCCTCCCCATCCTCAGCACCTTTCCTCGTCACCACTCCTCCTCATACTCAGCACCTTTCCTCTCCACCACTCCTCCTCATCCTCAGCACCTTCCCTCTTCACCACTCCTCATCCTCAACAACTTTACTCTCCACCACACCTCCTCATTCTCAGCACCTTTCCTCTCCACCACTCCTCCTCATCCTCACCACTTTACCTCGCTACCACTGCTCCTGTTCCTCAGCAACTTTCTTTGCCACCACTCCTCCTCATCCTCAGTGCCTTTCCTTGCCACCTCTCCTCCTCACCTTTCCTCGCCACCACTTCTCCTCATCCTCAGCACCTTTCCTCTCCACCACTCTGCCTCATCCTCAGCACCTTTCCTCTCCACCACTCTGCCTCATCCTCAGCACCTTTGCTCTCCACCATGCCTCCTCATCCTCAGTACCTTTCCTCTCCACCACTCCTCCTCATACTCAGCACCTTACCTCGCTACCACTGCTCCTGTTCTTCAGCACCTTTCCTCTCCACCACTCTGCCTCATCCTCAGCACCTTTTCTCTCCACCACTCCTCCTCATCCTCAGCACCTTTGCTCTCCACCATGCCTCCTCATCCTCAGTACCTTTCCTCTCCACCACTCCTCCTCATACTCAGCACCTTACCTCGCTACCACTGCTCCTGTTCCTCAGCCACTTTCCTCGCCACCACTCCTCCTCCCCCTCAGCACCTATCCTCTCCACCAATTCTCCTCATCCTCAGAACCTTTCCTCTCCACCACATCTCCTCATCCTCAGCACCTTTCCTCTCCACCACTCCACCTCATCCTCAGCACCTTTCCTCTTAACCACTCTGCCTCATCCTCAGCACCTTTTCTCTCCACCAGTCCTCCTCATCCTCAGCACCTTTGCTCTCCACCAAGCCTCCTTAACTTCAGCGCCTTTTCCTCGCCACCACTCCTCCTCATCCTCAGCACCATTCCTCACCACCACTCCTTCACATCCTCAGCACCTTAACTCTCCACCACCTCTCTTCATCCTCAGCACCTTTCCTCACCACCACTCCTCCTCATCCTCAGCAACTTTCCTCGCCACCACTCCTCCTCATCCTCAGCAACTTTCTTCTCCACCACTCCTCCCCATCCTCAGCACCTTTCCTCTCCACAACTATACCTCATCCTCAGCACCTTTCCTCTCGACCACTTATCCCCATCCTCATTGCCTTTTCCTCGCCACCACTCCTCCTCATCCTCAGCACCTTTCCTCTCCACCACTCATCCTCAACCGCAGCACCTTTACTCGCCACCACTCCTCATCCACAGCACCTTTCCTCGCCACCACTCCTCCTCATCCTCAGCACCTTTCCTCTCCACCACTCTTCCCCATCCTCAGCACCTTTCCTCTCCCACACTCCTCCTCATCCTCAGCACCTTTACTCGCCACCACTCCTCATCCTCAGCACCTTTCCTCGTCACCAGTCCACTTCTTCCTTAGCACCTTTCCTCTCCACCACTCCTCATCCACAGCACCTTTCCTCGCCACCACTCCTCCTCATCCTCAGCACCTTTCCTCTCCACCACTCCTCCCCATCCTCAGCACCTTTCCTCTCCACCACTCCTCATCCACAGCACCTTTCCTCGCCACCACTCCTCTTCATACTCAGCACCTTTCCTCTCCCCCACTCCTCCTCATCCTCAGCACCTTTACTCGTCACCACTCCTCATCCTCAGCACCTTTCCTCGCCACCAGTCCACTTCATCCTTAGCACCTTTTCTCTCCACCACTCCTCATCCACAGCACCGTTCCTAGCCACCACTCCTCCTCATCCTCAGCACCTTTCCTCTCCAACACTACTCCCCATCCTCAGCACCTTTCCTCTCCACCACTCCTCATCCACAGCACCTTTCCTCACCACCACTCCTCTTCATCCTCAGCACCTTTCCTCTCCACCACTCCTCCCCATCCTCAGCACCTTTCCTCTCCCCCTCTCCTCCTCATCCTCAGCACCTTTACTCGCCACCACTCCTCATCCCCAGCACCTTTCCTCGCCACAAGTCCACTTCATCCTTAGCACCTTTCCTCTCCACCACTCCTCATCCACAGCACCTTTCCTCACCACCACTCCTCCTCATCCTCAGCACCTTTCCTCTCCACCACTCCTCCCCATCCTCAGCACCTTTCCTCTCCACCACTCCTCATCCACAGCACCTTTCCTCGCCACCACTCCTCCTCATCCTCAGCACCTTTCCTCTCCACCACTCCTCCCCATCCTCAGCACCTTTCCTCTCCACCCCTCCTCCTCATCCTCAGCACCTTTCCTCGCCACCATTACGCATCCTCAGCACCTTTCCTCGCCACCACTCCTCCTCATCCTCAGCACCTTTCCTCTCCACCACTCCTCCTCATCCTCAGCACCTTTCCTCTCCACCACTCCTCCCCATCCTCAGCACCCTTCCTCTCCACTAATCCTCCCCATCCTTAGCACCTTTCCTCGTCACCACTCCTCCTCATACTCAGCACCTTTCCTCTCCACCACTCCTCCTCATCCTCAGCACCTTCCCTCTCCTCCACTCCTCATCCTCAACAACTTTACTCTCCACCACGCCTCCTCATTCTCAGCACCTTTCCTCACCACCACTCCTCCTCATCTGCAGCACCTTTCCTCTCCACCACTCCTCCCCATCCTCAGCACCTTTCCTCTCCACCACTCCTCATCCACAGCACCTTTCCACGCCACCACTCCTCCTCATCCTCAGCACCTTTCCTCTCCACCACTCCTCCCCATCCTCAGCACCTTTCCTCTCCACCACTCCTCCTCATCCTCAGCACCTTTCCTCGCCACCATTACTCATCCTCAGCACCTTTCCTCGCCACCACTCCTCCTCATCCTCAGCACCTTTCCTCTCCACCACTCCTCCACATCCTCAGCACCTTTCCTCTCCACCACTCCTCCCCATCCTCAGCACCTTTCCTCTCCACCAATCCTCCCCATCCTCAGCACCTTTCCTCGTCACCACTCCTCATCCACAGCACCTTTCCTCGCCACCTCTACTCTTCATACTCAGCACCTTTCCTCTCCCCCACTCCAGCTCATCCTCAGCACCTTTACTCGCCACCACTCCTCATCCTCAGCACCTTTCCTCGCCACCAGTCCACTTCATCCTTAGCACCTTTTCTCTCCACCACTCCTCATCCACAGCACCGTTCCTAGCCACCACTCCTCCTCATCCTCAGCACCTTTCCTCTACACCACTACTCCCCATCCTCAGCACCTTTCCTCTCCACCACTCCTCATCCACAGCACCTTTCCTCGCCACCACTCCTCTTCATCCTCAGCACCTTTCCTCTCCACCACTCCTCCCCATCCTCAGCACCTTTCCTCTCCCCCACTCCTCCTCATCCTCAGCACCTTTACTCGCCACCACTCCTCATCCCCAGCACCTTTCCTCGCCACAAGTCCACTTCATCCTTAGCACCTTTCCTCTCCACCACTCCTCATCCACAGCACCTTTCCTCACCACCACTCCTCCTCATCCTCAGCACCTTTCCTCTCCACCACTCCTCCCCATCCTCAGCACCTTTCCTCTCCACCACTCCTCATCCACAGCACCTTTCCTCGCCACCACTCCTCCTCATCCTCAGCACCTTTCCTCTCCACCACTCCTCCCCATCCCCAGCACCTTTCCTCTCCACCCCTCCTCCTCATCCTCAGCATCTTTCCTCGCCACCATTACGCATCCTCAGCACCTTTCCTCGCCACCACTCCTCCTCATCCTCAGCACCTTTCCTCTCCACCACTCCTCCTCATCCTCAGCACCTTTCCTCTCCACCACTCCTCCCCATCCTCAGCACCCTTCCTCTCCACTAATCCTCCCCATCCTTAGCACCTTTCCTCGTCACCACTCCTCCTCATACTCAGCACCTTTCCTCTCCACCACTCCTCCTCATCCTCAGCACCTTCCCTCTCCTCCACTCCTCATCCTCAACAACTTTACTCTCCACCACGCCTCCTCATTCTCAGCACCTTTCCTCACCACCACTCCTCCTCATCCTCAGCACCTTTCCTCTCCACCACTCCTCCCCATCCTCAGCACCTTTCCTCTCCACCACTCCTCATCCACAGCACCTTTCCACGCCACCACTCCTCCTCATCCTCAGCACCTTTCCTCTCCACCACTCCTCCCCATCCTCAGCACCTTTCCTCTCCACCACTCCTCCTCATCCTCAGCACCTTTCCTCGCCACCATTACTCATCCTCAGCACCTTTCCTCGCCACCACTCCTCCTCATCCTCAGCACCTTTCCTCTCCACCACTCCTCCACATCCTCAGCACCTTTCCTCTCCACCACTCCTCCCCATCCTCAGCACCTTTCCTCTCCACCAATCCTCCCCATCCTCAGCACCTTTCCTCGTCACCACTCCTCCTCATACTCAGCACCTTTCCTCTCCACCACTCCTCCTCATCCTCAGCACCTTCCCTCTCCTCCACTCCTCATCCTCAACAACTTTACTCTCCACCACGCCTCCTCATCCTCAGCACCTTTCCTTTCCAACAGTTATCCTCATCCTCAGCACCTTTCCTTGCCACCAGACCTTCACAACACATTTCCTCGCCACCACTCCTCCTCATCCCCAGGACCTTTCTTCGCCACGACTCCTCCTCATCCTCAGCACCTTTCCTCTCCACCACTCCTCCCCATCCTCAGCACCTTTCCTCGCCACCACTCCTCATCCTCAGCATCTTTCCTCGCCACCACTCCTCCTCATCCTCAGCACCTTTCCTCTCCATCACTCCTCCTCATCCTCAGCACCTTTCCTCTCCACCACTCCTCCGCATCCTCAGCACCATTCCTCTCCACCAATCATCCCCATCCTCAGCACCTTTCCTCTCCACCACTCCTCCCCATCCTCAGCACCTTTCCTCTCCACCACTCCTCCGCATCCTCAGCACCATTCCTCTCCACCAATCATCCCCATCCTCATCACCTTTCCTCGTCACCACTCCTCCTCATACTCAGCACCTTTCCTCTCCACCACTCCTCCTCATCCTCAGCACCTTCCCTCTCCACCACTCCTCTTCCTCAACAACTTTACTCTCGACCACGCCTCCTCATTCTCAGCACCTTTCCTCTCCACCACTCCTCCTCATCCTCAGCACCATACCTCATTACCACTGCTCCCGTTCCTCTGCAACTTTCTTTGACACCACACCTCCTCATCCTCAGTGCCTTTCCTTTTCCACCTCTACTCCTCATCACCTTTCCTCGCCACCACTTCTCCTCATCCTCAGCACCTTTCCTTGCCACCAGACCTTCACATCACCTTTCCTCGCCACCACTCCTCCTCATCCTCAGCACCTTTGCTCTCCACCACGCCTCCTCATCCTCAGCACCTTTTCTCTCCACCAATCCTCATCCTCAGCACCTTTCCTCTCCACCACTCCTCCTCATCCTCAGCACCTTTCCTCGCCACCACTCCTCATCCTCAGCACCTTTCCTCGCCACCACTCCTCTTCATCCTCAGCACCTTTCCTCACCACCACTCCTCCTCATCCTCAGCACCTTTCCTTGCCACCACTCCTCCTCATCCTCAGCAACTTTCCTCTCCACCACTCCTCCTCATCCTCAGCACCTTTCCTCTCCATCACTCCTCCTCATCCTCAGCACCTTTCCTCTCGACCACTTATTCCCATCCTCATCGCCTTTTCCTCGCCACCACTCCTCCTCATCCGCAGCACCTTTCCTCTCCACCACTCCTCCTCAGCACCTTTACTCCTTTACTCACCACCACTCCTCATCCTCAGCACCTTTCCTCGCCACCAGTCCACTTCATCCTTAGCACCTTTCCTCTCCATCACTCCTCATCCACAGCACCTTTCCTCGCCACCACTCCTCCTTATCCTCAGCACCTTTCCTCTCCACCACTCCTCCCCATCCTCAGCTCCTTTCCTCTCCACCACTCCACCTCATCCTCAGCACCTTTCCTCGCCACCATTACACATCCTCAGCACCTTTCCTCGCTACCACTCCTCCTCATCCTCAGCACCTTTCCTCTCCACCACTCCTCCTCATCCTCAGCACCTTCCCTCTCCACCACTCCTCATCCTCAACAACTTTACTCTCCACCACGCCTCCTCATTCTCAGCACCTTTCCTCTCCACCACTCCTCCTCATCCTCAGCTCCTTACCTCGCTACCACTGCTCCTGTTCCTCAGCAACTTTCTTTGCCACCACTCCTCCTCATCCTCAGTGCCTTTCCTTGCCACCTCTACTCCTCATCACCTTTCCTCGCCACCACTTCTCCTCATCCTCAGCACCTTTCCTTGCCACCAGACCTTCACATCACTTTTCCTCGCCACCACTCCTCCTCATCCTCAGCACCTTACTTCGCCACCACTCCTCCTCATCCTCAGCACCTTTCCTTTCCATCATTCCTCCCCATCCTCAACACCTTTCCTCTCCACCACTCCTCCCCATTCTCAGCACCTTTCCTCTCCACCAATCCTCCCCATCCTCAGCACCTTTCCTCGTCACCACTCCTCCTCATACTCAGCACCTTTCCTCTCCACCACTCCTCCTCATCCTCAGCACCTTCCCTCTCCTCCACTCCTCATCCTCAACAACTTTACTCTCCACCACGCCTCCTCATCCTCAGCACCTTTCCTCTCCAACAGTTCTCCTCATCCTCAGCACCTTTCCTTGCCACCAGACCTTCACAACACATTTCCTCGCCACCACTCCTCCTCATCCTCAGCACCTTTCTTCGCCACCACTCCTCCTCATCCTCAGCACCTTTCCTCTCCACCACTCCTCCCCATCCTCAGCACCTTTCCTCGCCACCACTCCTCATCCTCAGCACCTTTCCTCGCCACCACTCCTCCTCATCCTCAGCACCTTTCCTCTCCACCACTCCTCCTCATCCTCAGCACCTTTCCTCGCCACCATTACTCATCCTCAGCACCTTTCCTCGCCACCACTCCTCCTCATCCTCAGCACCTTTCCTCTCCACCACTCCTCCTCATCCTCAGCACCTTTCTTCTCCACCACTCCTCCCCATCCTCAGCACCTTTCCTCTCCACCAATCCTCCCCATCCTCAGCACCTTTCCTCGTCACCACTCCTCCTCATACTCAGCACCTTTCCTCTCCACCACTCCTCCTCATCCTCAGCACCTTCCCTCTCCTCCACTCCTCATCCTCAACAACTTTACTCTCCACCACGCCTCCTCATCCTCAGCACCTTTCCTCTCCAACAGTTCTCCTCATCACCTTTCCTTGCCACCAGACCTTCACAACACATTTCCTCGCCACCACTCCTCCTCATCCTCAGCACCTTTCTTCGCCACGACTCCTCCTCATCCTCAGCACCTTTCCTCTCCACCACTCCTCCCCATCCTCAGCACCTTTCCTCGCCACCACTCCTCAGCCTCAGCACCTTTCCTCGCCACCACTCCTTCTCATCCTCAGCACCTTTCCTCTCCACCACTCCTCCTCATCCTCAGCACCTTTCCTCTCCACCACTCCTCAGCCTCAGCACCTTTCCTCGCCACCACTCCTTCTCATCCTCAGCACCTTTCCTCTCCACCACTCCTCCTCATCCTCAGCACCTTTCCTCTCCACCACTCCTCCGCATCCTCAGCACCATTCCTCTCCACCAATCATCCCCATCCTCATCACCTTTCCTCGTCACCACTCCTCCTCATACTCAGCACCTTTCCTCTCCACCACTTCTCCTCATCCTCAGCACCTTCCCTCTCCACCACTCCTCTCCATCCTCAGCACCTTTCCTCTCCACCACTTCTCATCCACAGCACCTTTCCTCGCCACCACTCCTCCTCATCCTCAGCACCTTTCCTCTCCACCACTCCTCCCCATCCTCAGCACCTTTCCTCTCCACCACTCCTCCCCATCCTCAGCACCTTTCCTTTCCACCACTCCTCATCCACAGCACCTTTCCTCGCCACCACTCCTCCTCATCCTCAGCAAATTTCCTCTCCACCACTCCTCCCCATCCTCAGCAATTTCCTCTCCACCACTCCTCCTCATCCTCAGCACCTTTCCTCGCCACCATTACTCATCCTCAGCACCTTTCCTCGCCATCACTCCTCCTCATCCTCAGCACCTTTCCTCTCCACCACTCCTCCTCATCCTCAGCACCTTTCCTCTCCACCACTCCTCCCCATCCTCAGCACCTTTCCTCTCCACCAATCCTCCCCATCCTCCGAACCTTTCCTCGTCACCACTCCTCCTCATACTCAGCACCTTTCCTCTCCACCACTCCTCCTCATCCTCAGCACCTTTCCTCTCCACCACTCCTCATCCTCAACAACTTTACTCTCCACCACGCCTCCTCATTCTCAGCACCTTTCCTCTCCACCACTCCTCCTCATCCTCAGCACCTTACCTCGCTACCACTGCTCCTGTTCCTCGGCAACTTTCTTTGCCGCCACTCCTCCTCATCCTCAGTGCCTTTCCTTGCCCCCTCTCCTCCTCATCACCTTTCCTCGCCACCACTTCTCCTCATCCTCAGCACCTTTCCTTGCCACCACACCTTCACATCACCTTTCCTCGCCACCACTCCTCCTCATCCTCAGCACCTTTCTTCGCCACCACTCCTCCTCATCCTCAGCACCTTTCCTCTCCACCACTCCTCCCCATCCTAAGCACCTTTCCTCTCCACCACTCCTCCTCATCCTCAGCACCTTTCCTCTACACCACTCTGCCTCATCCTCAGCACCTTTTCTCTCCACCACTCCTCCTCATCCTCAGCACCTTTGCTCTCCACCATGCCTCCTCATCCTCAGTACCTTTCCTCTCCACCACTCCTCCTCATACTCAGCACCTACCCTCGCTACCACAGCTCCTGTTCCTCAGCAACTTTCTTCGCCACCACTCCTTCTCACCCTCAGCACCTATCCTCTCCACCAATTCTCCTCATCCTCAGAACCTTTCCTCTCCACCACATCTCCTCATCCTCAGAACCTTTCCTCTCCATCTCATCTTCAGAACCTTTCCTCTCCACCACTCCACCTCATCCTCAGCACCTTTCCTCTTAACCACTCTGCCTCATCCTCAGCACCTTTTCTCTCCACCAATCCTCCTCATCCTCAGCACCTTTGCTCTCCACCAAGCCTCCTTAACTTCAGCGCCTTTTCCTCGCCACCACTCCTCCTCATCCTCAGCACCTTTCCTCACCACCACTCCTTCACATCCTCAGCACCTTTCCTCTCCACCACTCCTCTTCATCCTCAGCACCTTTCCTCACCACCACTCCTCCTCATCCTCAGCACCTTTCCTCGCCACCACTCCTCCTCATCCTCAGCAACTTTCCTCTCCACCACTCCTCCCCATCCTCAGCACCTTTCCTCACCTCCACTCCTCCTCATCCTCAGCACCTTTCCTCTCCACCACTCCTCCTCATCCTCAGCACCTTTCCTCTCCACCACTCCTCCTCATCCTCAGCACCTTTCCTCGCCACCACTCCTCCCCATCCTCAGCACCTATCCTCTCCACCAATTCTCCTCATCCTCAGAACCTTTCCTGTCCACCACATCTCCTCATCCTCAGAACCTTTCCTCTCCATCTCATCCTCAGCACCTTTCCTCTCCACCACTATACCTCATCCTCAGCACCTTTCCTCTTAACCACTCTGCCTCATCCTCAGCATCTTTTCTCTCCACCAATCCTCCTCATTCTCAGCACCTTTGCTCACCACCACTCCTCCTCATCCTCAGCACCTTTCCTCTCCACCAATCCTCTCCAACCTCAGCACCTTTCCTCGTCACCACTCCTCCTCATACTCAGCACCTTTCCTCTCCACCACTCCTCCTCATCCTCAGCACCTTCCCTCTCCACCACTCCTCATCCTCAACAACTTTACTCTCCACCACGCCTCCTCATTCTCAGCAACTTTCTTTGCCACCACTCCTCCTCATCCTCAGTGCCTTTCCTTGCCACCTCTACTCCTCATCACCTTTCCTCGCCACCGCATCTCCTCATCCTCAGCAACTTTCTTTGCCACCAGACCTTCACATCACCTTTCCTCGCCACCACTCCTCCTCATTCTCAGCACTTTACTTCGCCACCACTCCTCCTCATCCTCAGCACCTTTCCTCTCCACCACTCCTCCCCATCCTCAACACCTTTCCTCTCCACCACTCCTCCGCATTCTCAGCACCTTTCCTCTCCACCACTCTGCCTCATCCTCAGCACCTTTGCTCTCCACCATGCCTCCTCATCCTCAGTACCTTTCCTCTCCACCACTCCTCCTCATACTCAGCACCTTACCTCGCTACCACTGCTCCTGTTCCTCAGCAACTTTCCTCGCCACCACTCCTCCTCACCCTCAGCACCTATCCTCTCCACCAATTCTCCTCATCCTCAGAACCTTTCCTCTCCACCACATCTCCTCATCCTCAGAACCTTTCCTCTCCATCTCATCCTCAGCACCTTTCCTCTCCACCGCTCCACCTCATCCTCAGCATCTTTCCTCTTAACCACTCTGCCTCATCCTCAGCACCTTTTCTCTCCACCAATCCTCCTCATCCTCAGCACCTTTGCTCTCCACCAATCACCGATGGCCACACACACTGAGATAATTAATCATCACAGATCGCCACACACACTGAGATAATATATCATCACCGATGGCCACACACATTGAGATAATATATCATCACCGATGGCTACACATGCCAAGATACTATATCATCACCAGTTAACTTATCACACATACTGAGATAATATATCATCACCGATGGCCATACATACTGAGATAATATATCATCACCGATGGCCACACATACTGAGATAATATATCATCACCGATGGTCACACATACTGAGATAATATATCATCACCGATGGCCACACATGCCAAGATACTATATCCTCACCAGTTATCACACATACTGAGAAAATATATCATCACCGATGGCCATACATACTGAGATAATATATCATCACCGATGGCCGCACATTCTGAGATAATATATCATCACCGATGGTCACACATACTGAGATAATATATCATCACCGATGTCCACACACACTGAGATAATATATCATCCCCGATGGCCACACACATTGAGATAGTATATCATCCCCGATGCCCACACATACTGAGATAATATGTCATCACCGATGGACACACGTACTGAGATAATATATCATCACCGATGGTCACACATACTGAGATAAGACATTATCTCCGATGTCCACACATACTGAGATAATATGTCATCACCTATGGTCACACATACTGAGATAATTAATCATCACCGATGGCCACACACACTGAGATAATATATCATCACCAATGGTCACACATACTGAGATAATATGTCATCACCGATGGTCACACACAATGAGATAATATATCATCACAGATGGCCACACATACTGACATAATAAATCATCACCGATGGCCACACATACTGAGATAATATATCATCACCGATGGTCACACATACTGAGATAATATGTCATCACCGATGGTCACACACACCGAGATAATATATCATCACCGATGGCCACACACACTGAGATAATTAATTATCACCGATGGCCACACACACTGAGATAATATATCATCACCGATGGCCACACATATTGAGATAATATATCATCACCGATTGCCACACATGCCAAGATACTATATCATCAGCAGTTGTCACACATACTGAAATAATATATCATCACCGATGGCCATACATACTGAGATAATATATCATCACCGATGGCCACACATACTGAGATAATATATCATCACCGATGGCCACACATGCCAAGATACTATATCATCACCAGTTATCACACATACTGAGATAATATATCATCACCGATGGCCATACATACTGAGATAATATATCATCACCGATGGCCACTTATACTGAGATAATATATCATCACCGATGGCCACACATGCCAAGATACTATATCATCGCCAGTTATCACACATACTGAGAAAATATATCATCACCGATGGCCATACATACTGAGATAATATATCATCACCGATGGCCGCACATACTGAGATAATATATCATCACCGATGGTCACACATACTGAGATAATATGTCATCACCGATGGTCACACATACTGACATAATATATCATCACCGATGGCCACACACATTGAGATAATATATCATCACCGATGGCTACACATGCCAAGATACTATATCATCACCAGTTAACTTATCACACATACTGAGATAATATATCATCACCGATGGCCATACATACTGAGATAATATATCATCACCGATGGCCACACATACTGAGATAATATATCATCACCGATGGCCACGCATGCCAAGATACTATATCCTCACCAGTTATCACACATACTGAGAAAATATATCATCACCGATGGCCATACATACTGAGATAATATATCATCACCGATGGCCACACACACTGAGATAATTAATCATCACTGATGGCCACACACACTGAGGTAATATATCATCATCGATGGTCACACATACTGAGATAATATATCATCACCGATGGCCACACATACTGAGATAATATATCATCACCGATGGCCACACATGCCAAGATACTATATCCTCACCAGTTATCACACATACTGAGAAAATATATCATCACCGATGGCCATACATACTGAGATAATATATCATCACCGATGGCCACACACACTGAGATAATTAATCATCACCGATGGCCACACACACTGAGGTAATATATCATCATCGATGGTCACACATACTGAGATAATATATCAACACCGATGGCCACACATACTGACATAATATATCATCATCGATGGCCACACATACTAACATAATATATCATCACCGATGGCCACACATACTGACATAATATATCATCACCGATGGCCACACACAATGAGATAATATATAATCACCAATGGTCACACACACTGAGATAATATATCATCACCGATGGCCACACACACTGAGATAATATATCATCCCCGATGGCCACACACATTGAGATAGTATATCATCCCCGATGCCCACACATGCTGAGATAATATATCATCACCGATGGCTACACATACTGAGATAATATATCATCACCGATTGTCACACATACTGAGATAATACATTATCACCGATGGCCACACATACTGAGATAATATATCGTCACCGATGGTCACACATACTGAGATAATATGTCATCACCTATGGTCACACACACTGAGATAATTAATCATCACCGATGGCCACACACACTGAGATAATATATCATCACCGATGGCCACACATGCTGAGATAATATGTCATCACCGATGGACACACATACTGAGATAATATATCATCACAGATGGTCACACATACTGAGATAATATATCATCACCGATTGTCACACATACTGAGATAATACATTATCACCGATGTCCACACATACTGAGATAATATATCGTCACCGATGGTCACACATACTGAGATAATATGTCTTGACCTATGGTCACACACACTGAGATAATTAATCATCACCGATGGCCACACACACTGAGATAATATATCATCACCGATGGCCACACACACTGAGATAATATATCATCACCGATGGCCACAGACACTGAGATAATATATCATCACCGATGGTCACACATACTGAAATAATATATCATTACCGATGGCCACACATACTGAGATAATATATCATCACCTATGGCCAAACACACTGAGATAATATATCATCACCAATGGTCACACACACTGAGATAATATAGTATCACCGATGGCCACACACACTGAGATAATATATCATCACCGATGGTGACACATACTGAGATAATATATCATCACCAATGGCCACACACACTGAGATAATATATCATCACCGATGGCCACACACACTGAGATAATATAGCACCACCGATGGCCACACACACTGAGATAATATATCATCCCCGATGGCCACACACATTGAGATAGTATATCATCCCCGATGCCCACACATACTGAGATAATATATCATCACCGATGGACACACATACTGAGATAATATATCACCGATTGTTACACATACTGAAATAATACATTATAACCGATGGCCACACATACTGAGATAATATATCACCACCGATGGTCACACATACTGAGATAATATGTCATCACCGATGGTCACACATACTGACATAATATATCATCACCGATGGTCACACACACTGAGATAATTAATCATCACCGATGGCCACACACACTGAGATAATATATCATCACCGATGGCCACACATACTGAGAAAATTAATCATCAATGATGGCCACACACACTGAGATAATATATCATCACCGATGGCCACACATGCCAAGATACTATATCATCACCAGTTATCACACATACTGAGATAATATATCATCACAGATGGCCATACATACTGAGATATTATATCATCACCAATGGCCACACATACTGAGATAATATATTATCACCGATGGCCACACATACTGAGATAATATATCATCACCGATGGCCGCACATACTGAGATAATATATCATCACCGATGGTCACACATACTGAGATAATATGTCATCACCGATGGTCACACACACTGAGATAATATGTCATCACCGATGGCCACACATACTGACATAATATATCATCACCGTTTTTCACACATACTGAGATAATACATTATCACTGATGGCCACACATACTGAGATAATATATCATCACCGATGGTCACACACACTGAGATAATATGTCATCACCGATGGTCTCACACACACTGAGATAAAATATCATCACCGATGGTCACACATACTGAGATAATATATCATCACCGATGGCCACACACACTGAGATAATACATCATCACCGATGGCCACACACACTGAGATAATATATCATCACCGATGGCCACACACACTGAGATAATATAGCATCACCGATGGCCACACACACGGGGATAATATATCATCCCCGATGGCCACACACATTGAGAAAGTATATCATCCCCGATGCCCACACATACTGAGATAATATATCATCACCGATGGACACACATCCTGAGATAATATATCATCACCGATGGTCACACATACTGAGATAATATATCATCACCGATGGCCACACACACTGAGATAATATATCATCACCGATGGCCACAGACACTGAGATAATATATCATCACCGATGGTCACACATACTGAAATAATATATCATCACCGATGGCCACACATACTGAGATAATATATCATCACCTATGGCCAAACACACTGAGATAATATGTCATCACCAATGGTCACACACACTGAGATAATATAGTATCACCGATGGCCACACACACTGAGATAATATATCATCACCGATGGTGACACATACTGAGATAATATATCATCACCAATGGCCACACACACTGAGATAATATATCATCACCGATGGCCACACACACTGAGATAATATAGCATCACCGATGGCCACACACACTGAGATAATATATCATCCCCGATGGCCACACACATTGAGATAGTATATCATCCCCGATGCCCACACATACTGAGATAATATATCATCACCGATGGACACACATACTGAGATAATATATCACCGATTGTTACACATACTGAAATAATACATTATAACCGATGGCCACACATACTGAGATAATATGTCATCACCTATGGTCACACACACTGAGATAATTAATCATCACCGATGGCCACACACACTGAGATAATATATCATCACCGATGGCCACACATACTGAGATAATTAATCATCAACGATGGCCACACACACTGAGATAATATATCATCACCGATGGCCACACATGCCAAGATACTATATCATCACCAGTTATCACACATACTGAGATAATATATCATCACACAGATGGCCATACATACTGAGATAATATATCATCACCAATGGCCACACATACTGAGATAATATATCATCACCGATGGTCACACATACTGAGATAATATATCATCACCGATGGCCGCACATACTGAGATAATATATCATCACCGATGGCCGCACATACTGAGATAATATATCATCACTGATGGTCACACATACTGAGATAATATATCATCACCGATGGTCACACATACTGAGATAATATGTCATCACCGATGGTCACACACACTGAGATAATATGTCATCACCGATGGCCACACATACTGACATAATATATCATCACCGTTTTTCACACATACTGAGATAAATAATACATTATCACTGATGGCCACACATACTGAGATAATATATCATCACCGATGGTCACACATACTGAGATAATATGTCATCACCGATGGTCTCACACACACTGAGATAAAATATCATCACCGATGGTCACACATACTGAGATAATATATCATCACCGATGGCCACACACACTGAGATAATACATCATCACCGATGGCCACACACACTGAGATAATATATCATCACCGATGGCCACACACACTGAGATAATATAGCATCACCGATGGCCACACACACTGAGATAATATATCATCCCCGATGGCCACACACATTGAGAAAGTATATCATCCCCGATGCCCACACATACTGAGATAATATATCATCACCGATGGACACACATCCTGAGATAATATATCATCACCGATGGTCACACATACTGAGATAATATATCATCACCGATTGTCACGCATACTGAGATAATATTTCATTACCGATTGTCACACATACTGAGATAATACTTTATCACCGATGGCCACACATACTGAGATAATATATCATCACCGATGGTCACACATACTGAGATAATATGTCATCACCTATTGTCACACACACTGAGATAATTAATCATCACCGATGGCCACACACACTGAGATAATATATCATCACCGATGGCCACACACACTGAGATAATTAATCATCACCGATGGCCACACACACTGAGATACTATATCATCACCGATGGCCACACATGCCAAGATACTATATCATCACCAGTTATCACACATACTGAGATAATATATCATCACCGATGGTCACACATACTGAGATAATATGTCATCACCGATGGTCACACACACCGAGATAATATATCATCACCGATGGCCACACACACTGAGATAATTAATTATCACCGATGGCCACACACACTGAGATAATATATCATCACCGATGGCCACACATATTGAGATAATATATCATCACCGATTGCCACACATGCCAAGATACTATATCATCAGCAGTTGTCACACATACTGAAATAATATATCATCACCGATGGCCATACATACTGAGATAATATATCATCACCGATGGCCACACATACTGAGATAATATATCATCACCGATGGCCACACATGCCAAGATACTATATCATCACCAGTTATCACACATACTGAGATAATATATCATCACCGATGGCCATACATACTGAGATAATATATCATCACCGATGGCCACTTATACTGAGATAATATATCATCACCGATGGCCACACATGCCAAGATACTATATCATCGCCAGTTATCACACATACTGAGAAAATATATCATCACCGATGGCCATACATACTGAGATAATATATCATCACCGATGGCCGCACATACTGAGATAATATATCATCACCGATGGTCACACATACTGAGATAATATGTCATCACCGATGGTCACACATACTGACATAATATATCATCACCGATGGCCACACACATTGAGATAATATATCATCACCGATGGCTACACATGCCAAGATACTATATCATCACCAGTTAACTTATCACACATACTGAGATAATATATCATCACCGATGGCCATACATACTGAGATAATATATCATCACCGATGGCCACACATACTGAGATAATATATCATCACCGATGGCCACGCATGCCAAGATACTATATCCTCACCAGTTATCACACATACTGAGAAAATATATCATCACCGATGGCCATACATACTGAGATAATATATCATCACCGATGGCCACACACACTGAGATAATTAATCATCACTGATGGCCACACACACTGAGGTAATATATCATCATCGATGGTCACACATACTGAGATAATATATCATCACCGATGGCCACACATACTGAGATAATATATCATCACCGATGGCCACACATGCCAAGATACTATATCCTCACCAGTTATCACACATACTGAGAAAATATATCATCACCGATGGCCATACATACTGAGATAATATATCATCACCGATGGCCACACACACTGAGATAATTAATCATCACCGATGGCCACACACACTGAGGTAATATATCATCATCGATGGTCACACATACTGAGATAATATATCAACACCGATGGCCACACATACTGACATAATATATCATCATCGATGGCCACACATACTAACATAATATATCATCACCGATGGCCACACATACTGACATAATATATCATCACCGATGGCCACACACAATGAGATAATATATAATCACCAATGGTCACACACACTGAGATAATATATCATCACCGATGGCCACACACACTGAGATAATATATCATCCCCGATGGCCACACACATTGAGATAGTATATCATCCCCGATGCCCACACATGCTGAGATAATATATCATCACCGATGGCTACACATACTGAGATAATATATCATCACCGATTGTCACACATACTGAGATAATACATTATCACCGATGGCCACACATACTGAGATAATATATCGTCACCGATGGTCACACATACTGAGATAATATGTCATCACCTATGGTCACACACACTGAGATAATTAATCATCACCGATGGCCACACACACTGAGATAATATATCATCACCGATGGCCACACATGCTGAGATAATATGTCATCACCGATGGACACACATACTGAGATAATATATCATCACAGATGGTCACACATACTGAGATAATATATCATCACCGATTGTCACACATACTGAGATAATACATTATCACCGATGTCCACACATACTGAGATAATATATCGTCACCGATGGTCACACATACTGAGATAATATGTCTTGACCTATGGTCACACACACTGAGATAATTAATCATCACCGATGGCCACACACACTGAGATAATATATCATCACCGATGGCCACACACACTGAGATAATATATCATCACCGATGGCCACAGACACTGAGATAATATATCATCACCGATGGTCACACATACTGAAATAATATATCATTACCGATGGCCACACATACTGAGATAATATATCATCACCTATGGCCAAACACACTGAGATAATATATCATCACCAATGGTCACACACACTGAGATAATATAGTATCACCGATGGCCACACACACTGAGATAATATATCATCACCGATGGTGACACATACTGAGATAATATATCATCACCAATGGCCACACACACTGAGATAATATATCATCACCGATGGCCACACACACTGAGATAATATAGCATCACCGATGGCCACACACACTGAGATAATATATCATCCCCGATGGCCACACACATTGAGATAGTATATCATCCCCGATGCCCACACATACTGAGATAATATATCATCACCGATGGACACACATACTGAGATAATATATCACCGATTGTTACACATACTGAAATAATACATTATAACCGATGGCCACACATACTGAGATAATATATCACCACCGATGGTCACACATACTGAGATAATATGTCATCACCGATGGTCACACATACTGACATAATATATCATCACCGATGGTCACACACACTGAGATAATTAATCATCACCGATGGCCACACACACTGAGATAATATATCATCACCGATGGCCACACATACTGAGAAAATTAATCATCAATGATGGCCACACACACTGAGATAATATATCATCACCGATGGCCACACATGCCAAGATACTATATCATCACCAGTTATCACACATACTGAGATAATATATCATCACAGATGGCCATACATACTGAGATATTATATCATCACCAATGGCCACACATACTGAGATAATATATTATCACCGATGGCCACACATACTGAGATAATATATCATCACCGATGGCCGCACATACTGAGATAATATATCATCACCGATGGTCACACATACTGAGATAATATGTCATCACCGATGGTCACACACACTGAGATAATATGTCATCACCGATGGCCACACATACTGACATAATATATCATCACCGTTTTTCACACATACTGAGATAATACATTATCACTGATGGCCACACATACTGAGATAATATATCATCACCGATGGTCACACACACTGAGATAATATGTCATCACCGATGGTCTCACACACACTGAGATAAAATATCATCACCGATGGTCACACATACTGAGATAATATATCATCACCGATGGCCACACACACTGAGATAATACATCATCACCGATGGCCACACACACTGAGATAATATATCATCACCGATGGCCACACACACTGAGATAATATAGCATCACCGATGGCCACACACACGGGGATAATATATCATCCCCGATGGCCACACACATTGAGAAAGTATATCATCCCCGATGCCCACACATACTGAGATAATATATCATCACCGATGGACACACATCCTGAGATAATATATCATCACCGATGGTCACACATACTGAGATAATATATCATCACCGATGGCCACACACACTGAGATAATATATCATCACCGATGGCCACAGACACTGAGATAATATATCATCACCGATGGTCACACATACTGAAATAATATATCATCACCGATGGCCACACATACTGAGATAATATATCATCACCTATGGCCAAACACACTGAGATAATATGTCATCACCAATGGTCACACACACTGAGATAATATAGTATCACCGATGGCCACACACACTGAGATAATATATCATCACCGATGGTGACACATACTGAGATAATATATCATCACCAATGGCCACACACACTGAGATAATATATCATCACCGATGGCCACACACACTGAGATAATATAGCATCACCGATGGCCACACACACTGAGATAATATATCATCCCCGATGGCCACACACATTGAGATAGTATATCATCCCCGATGCCCACACATACTGAGATAATATATCATCACCGATGGACACACATACTGAGATAATATATCACCGATTGTTACACATACTGAAATAATACATTATAACCGATGGCCACACATACTGAGATAATATGTCATCACCTATGGTCACACACACTGAGATAATTAATCATCACCGATGGCCACACACACTGAGATAATATATCATCACCGATGGCCACACATACTGAGATAATTAATCATCAACGATGGCCACACACACTGAGATAATATATCATCACCGATGGCCACACATGCCAAGATACTATATCATCACCAGTTATCACACATACTGAGATAATATATCATCACACAGATGGCCATACATACTGAGATAATATATCATCACCAATGGCCACACATACTGAGATAATATATCATCACCGATGGTCACACATACTGAGATAATATATCATCACCGATGGCCGCACATACTGAGATAATATATCATCACCGATGGCCGCACATACTGAGATAATATATCATCACTGATGGTCACACATACTGAGATAATATATCATCACTGATGGTCACACATACTGAGATAATATATCATCACCGATGGTCACACATACTGAGATAATATGTCATCACCGATGGTCACACACACTGAGATAATATGTCATCACCGATGGCCACACATACTGACATAATATATCATCACCGTTTTTCACACATACTGAGATAAATAATACATTATCACTGATGGCCACACATACTGAGATAATATATCATCACCGATGGTCACACACACTGAGATAATATGTCATCACCGATGGTCTCACACACACTGAGATAAAATATCATCACCGATGGTCACACATACTGAGATAATATATCATCACCGATGGCCACACACACTGAGATAATACATCATCACCGATGGCCACACACACTGAGATAATATATCATCACCGATGGCCACACACACTGAGATAATATAGCATCACCGATGGCCACACACACTGAGATAATATATCATCCCCGATGGCCACACACATTGAGAAAGTATATCATCCCCGATGCCCACACATACTGAGATAATATATCATCACCGATGGACACACATCCTGAGATAATATATCATCACCGATGGTCACACATACTGAGATAATATATCATCACCGATTGTCACGCATACTGAGATAATATTTCATTACCGATTGTCACACATACTGAGATAATACTTTATCACCGATGGCCACACATACTGAGATAATATATCATCACCGATGGTCACACATACTGAGATAATATGTCATCACCTATTGTCACACACACTGAGATAATTAATCATCACCGATGGCCACACACACTGAGATAATATATCATCACCGATGGCCACACACACTGAGATAATTAATCATCACCGATGGCCACACACACTGAGATACTATATCATCACCGATGGCCACACATGCCAAGATACTATATCATCACCAGTTATCACACATACTGAGATAATATATCATCACCGATGGTCACACATACTGAGATAATATGTCATCACCGATGGTCACACACACCGAGATAATATATCATCACCGATGGCCACACACACTGAGATAATTAATTATCACCGATGGCCACACACACTGAGATAATATATCATCACCGATGGCCACACATATTGAGATAATATATCATCACCGATTGCCACACATGCCAAGATACTATATCATCAGCAGTTGTCACACATACTGAAATAATATATCATCACCGATGGCCATACATACTGAGATAATATATCATCACCGATGGCCACACATACTGAGATAATATATCATCACCGATGGCCACACATGCCAAGATACTATATCATCACCAGTTATCACACATACTGAGATAATATATCATCACCGATGGCCATACATACTGAGATAATATATCATCACCGATGGCCACTTATACTGAGATAATATATCATCACCGATGGCCACACATGCCAAGATACTATATCATCGCCAGTTATCACACATACTGAGAAAATATATCATCACCGATGGCCATACATACTGAGATAATATATCATCACCGATGGCCGCACATACTGAGATAATATATCATCACCGATGGTCACACATACTGAGATAATATGTCATCACCGATGGTCACACATACTGACATAATATATCATCACCGATGGCCACACACATTGAGATAATATATCATCACCGATGGCTACACATGCCAAGATACTATATCATCACCAGTTAACTTATCACACATACTGAGATAATATATCATCACCGATGGCCATACATACTGAGATAATATATCATCACCGATGGCCACACATACTGAGATAATATATCATCACCGATGGCCACGCATGCCAAGATACTATATCCTCACCAGTTATCACACATACTGAGAAAATATATCATCACCGATGGCCATACATACTGAGATAATATATCATCACCGATGGCCACACACACTGAGATAATTAATCATCACTGATGGCCACACACACTGAGGTAATATATCATCATCGATGGTCACACATACTGAGATAATATATCATCACCGATGGCCACACATACTGAGATAATATATCATCACCGATGGCCACACATGCCAAGATACTATATCCTCACCAGTTATCACACATACTGAGAAAATATATCATCACCGATGGCCATACATACTGAGATAATATATCATCACCGATGGCCACACACACTGAGATAATTAATCATCACCGATGGCCACACACACTGAGGTAATATATCATCATCGATGGTCACACATACTGAGATAATATATCAACACCGATGGCCACACATACTGACATAATATATCATCATCGATGGCCACACATACTAACATAATATATCATCACCGA
Organism: Pseudophryne corroboree; assembly: GCF_028390025.1. Classification (NCBI taxonomy): domain Eukaryota; kingdom Metazoa; phylum Chordata; class Amphibia; order Anura; family Myobatrachidae; genus Pseudophryne; species Pseudophryne corroboree. The sequence continues at coordinate 340,648 of NW_026970152.1, read as the reverse complement.
TGGCCACACATACTGACATAATATATCATCACCGATGGCCACACACAATGAGATAATATATAATCACCAATGGTCACACACACTGAGATAATATATCATCACCGATGGCCACACACACTGAGATAATATATCATCCCCGATGGCCACACACATTGAGATAGTATATCATCCCCGATGCCCACACATGCTGAGATAATATATCATCACCGATGGCTACACATACTGAGATAATATATCATCACCGATTGTCACACATACTGAGATAATACATTATCACCGATGGCCACACATACTGAGATAATATATCGTCACCGATGGTCACACATACTGAGATAATATGTCATCACCTATGGTCACACACACTGAGATAATTAATCATCACCGATGGCCACACACACTGAGATAATATATCATCACCGATGGCCACACATGCTGAGATAATATGTCATCACCGATGGACACACATACTGAGATAATATATCATCACAGATGGTCACACATACTGAGATAATATATCATCACCGATTGTCACACATACTGAGATAATACATTATCACCGATGTCCACACATACTGAGATAATATATCGTCACCGATGGTCACACATACTGAGATAATATGTCTTGACCTATGGTCACACACACTGAGATAATTAATCATCACCGATGGCCACACACACTGAGATAATATATCATCACCGATGGCCACACACACTGAGATAATATATCATCACCGATGGCCACAGACACTGAGATAATATATCATCACCGATGGTCACACATACTGAAATAATATATCATTACCGATGGCCACACATACTGAGATAATATATCATCACCTATGGCCAAACACACTGAGATAATATATCATCACCAATGGTCACACACACTGAGATAATATAGTATCACCGATGGCCACACACACTGAGATAATATATCATCACCGATGGTGACACATACTGAGATAATATATCATCACCAATGGCCACACACACTGAGATAATATATCATCACCGATGGCCACACACACTGAGATAATATAGCATCACCGATGGCCACACACACTGAGATAATATATCATCCCCGATGGCCACACACATTGAGATAGTATATCATCCCCGATGCCCACACATACTGAGATAATATATCATCACCGATGGACACACATACTGAGATAATATATCACCGATTGTTACACATACTGAAATAATACATTATAACCGATGGCCACACATACTGAGATAATATATCACCACCGATGGTCACACATACTGAGATAATATGTCATCACCGATGGTCACACATACTGACATAATATATCATCACCGATGGTCACACACACTGAGATAATTAATCATCACCGATGGCCACACACACTGAGATAATATATCATCACCGATGGCCACACATACTGAGAAAATTAATCATCAATGATGGCCACACACACTGAGATAATATATCATCACCGATGGCCACACATGCCAAGATACTATATCATCACCAGTTATCACACATACTGAGATAATATATCATCACAGATGGCCATACATACTGAGATATTATATCATCACCAATGGCCACACATACTGAGATAATATATTATCACCGATGGCCACACATACTGAGATAATATATCATCACCGATGGCCGCACATACTGAGATAATATATCATCACCGATGGTCACACATACTGAGATAATATGTCATCACCGATGGTCACACACACTGAGATAATATGTCATCACCGATGGCCACACATACTGACATAATATATCATCACCGTTTTTCACACATACTGAGATAATACATTATCACTGATGGCCACACATACTGAGATAATATATCATCACCGATGGTCACACACACTGAGATAATATGTCATCACCGATGGTCTCACACACACTGAGATAAAATATCATCACCGATGGTCACACATACTGAGATAATATATCATCACCGATGGCCACACACACTGAGATAATACATCATCACCGATGGCCACACACACTGAGATAATATATCATCACCGATGGCCACACACACTGAGATAATATAGCATCACCGATGGCCACACACACGGGGATAATATATCATCCCCGATGGCCACACACATTGAGAAAGTATATCATCCCCGATGCCCACACATACTGAGATAATATATCATCACCGATGGACACACATCCTGAGATAATATATCATCACCGATGGTCACACATACTGAGATAATATATCATCACCGATGGCCACACACACTGAGATAATATATCATCACCGATGGCCACAGACACTGAGATAATATATCATCACCGATGGTCACACATACTGAAATAATATATCATCACCGATGGCCACACATACTGAGATAATATATCATCACCTATGGCCAAACACACTGAGATAATATGTCATCACCAATGGTCACACACACTGAGATAATATAGTATCACCGATGGCCACACACACTGAGATAATATATCATCACCGATGGTGACACATACTGAGATAATATATCATCACCAATGGCCACACACACTGAGATAATATATCATCACCGATGGCCACACACACTGAGATAATATAGCATCACCGATGGCCACACACACTGAGATAATATATCATCCCCGATGGCCACACACATTGAGATAGTATATCATCCCCGATGCCCACACATACTGAGATAATATATCATCACCGATGGACACACATACTGAGATAATATATCACCGATTGTTACACATACTGAAATAATACATTATAACCGATGGCCACACATACTGAGATAATATTTCATCACCTATGGTCACACACACTGAGATAATTAATCATCACCGATGGCCACACACACTGAGATAATATATCATCACCGATGGCCACACATACTGAGATAATTAATCATCAACGATGGCCACACACACTGAGATAATATATCATCACCGATGGCCACACATGCCAAGATACTATATCATCACCAGTTATCACACATACTGAGATAATATATCATCACACAGATGGCCATACATACTGAGATAATATATCATCACCAATGGCCACACATACTGAGATAATATATCATCACTGATGGTCACACATACTGAGATAATATATCATCACCGATGGCCGCACATACTGAGATAATATATCATCACCGATGGCCGCACATACTGAGATAATATATCATCACTGATGGTCACACATACTGAGATAATATATCATCACTGATGGTCACACATACTGAGATAATATATCATCACCGATGGTCACACATACTGAGATAATATGTCATCACCGATGGTCACACACACTGAGATAATATGTCATCACCGATGGCCACACATACTGACATAATATATCATCACCGTTTTTCACACATACTGAGATAAATAATACATTATCACTGATGGCCACACATACTGAGATAATATATCATCACCGATGGTCACACATACTGAGATAATATGTCATCACCGATGGTCTCACACACACTGAGATAAAATATCATCACCGATGGTCACACATACTGAGATAATATATCATCACCGATGGCCACACACACTGAGATAATACATCATCACCGATGGCCACACACACTGAGATAATATATCATCACCGATGGCCACACACACTGAGATAATATAGCATCACCGATGGCCACACACACTGAGATAATATATCATCCCCGATGGCCACACACATTGAGAAAGTATATCATCCCCGATGCCCACACATACTGAGATAATATATCATCACCGATGGACACACATCCTGAGATAATATATCATCACCGATGGTCACACATACTGAGATAATATGTCATCACCTATTGTCACACACACTGAGATAATTAATCATCACCGATGGCCACACACACTGAGATAATATATCATCACCGATGGCCACACACACTGAGATAATTAATCATCACCGATGGCCACACACACTGAGATACTATATCATCACCGATGGCCACACATGCCAAGATACTATATCATCACCAGTTATCACACATACTGAGATAATATATCATCACCGATGGTCACACACACAGAGATAATATGTCATCACCTATGGTCACACACACTGAGATAATTAATCATCACCGATGGCCACACACACTGAGATAATTAATCATCACCGATGGCCACACACACTGAGATAATATATCATCACCGATGGCCACACATGCCAAGATACTATATCATCACCAGTTATCACACATACTGAGATAATATATCATCACCGATGGCCATACATACTGAGATAATATATCATCACCGATGGCCACACATACTGAGATAATATATCATCACCGATGGCCACACATGCCAAGATACTATTTCATCACCAGTTATCACACATACTGAGATAATATATCATCACCGATGGCCATACATACTGAGATAATATATCATCACCGATGGCCGCACATACTGAGATAATATATCATCACCGATGGTCACACATACTTAGATAATATATCATCACCGATGGCCACACACACTGAGATAATATATCATCACCGATGGTCACACATACTTAGATAATATAGCATCACCGATGGCCACACACACTGAGATAATATATCATCCCCGATGGCCACACACATTGAGAAAGTATATCATCCTCGATGCCCACACATACTGAGATAATATATCATCACCGATGGACACACATGCTGAGATAATATATCATCACCGATAGCCACACATACTGAGATAATATATCATCACCGATGGTCACACACACTGAGATAATATATCATCACCGATGGTCACACATACTAAGATAATATATCACAGATTGTCACACATACTGAGATAATACATTATCACCGATGGCCACACATACTGAGATAATATATCATCATCGATGGTCACATATACTGAGAAAATATGTCATCACCGATGGTCACACACACTGAGATAATTAATCATCACCGATGGCCACACACATTGAGATAATATATCATCACCGATGGCCACACACACTGAGATAATTAATCATCACCGATGGCCACACACACTGAGATAATAAATCATCACAGATGGCCACACATGCCAAGATACTATATCATCACCAGTTATCACACATACTGAGATAATATATCATCACCGATGGCCATACATACTGAGATAATATATCATCACCGATGGCCACACATACTGAGATAATATATCATCACCGATGGCCACACATGCCAAGATACTATATCATCACCAGTTATCACACATACTGAGATAATATATCATCACCGATGGCCATACATACTGAGATAATATATCATCACCGACGGCCACACATACTGAGATAATATATCATCACCGATGGCCACACATACTGAGATAATATATCATCACCGATGGCCGCACATACTGACATAATATATCATCACCGATTGTCACACATACTGAGATAATATGTCATCACCGATGGTCACACACACCGAGATAATATATCATCACCGATGGCCACACACACTGAGATAATTAATCATCACCGATGGCCACACACACTGAGATAATATATCATCATCGATGGCCACACATGCCAAGATACTATATCATCACCAGTTATCACACATACTGAGATAATATATCATCACCGCTGGCCATACATACTGAGATAATATATCATCACCGATGGCCACACATACTGAGATAATATATCATCACCGATGGTCACACATACTGAGATAATATATAATCACCGATGGCTACACATACTGACATAATATATCATCACCGATGGCCACACATACTGACATAATATATCATCACCGATGGCCACACACACTGAGATAATATATCATCAACGATGGCCACACACACTGAGATAATATAGCATCACCGATGGCCACACACACTGAGATAATATATCATCACCGATGGCCACACACACTGAAATAATATATCATCACCGATGGCCACAGACACTGAGATAATATATCATCACCGATGGTCACACATACTGAAATATTATATCATCACCGATGGCCACACATACTGATATAATATATCATCGCCGATGGCCACACATACTGAGATAATATATCATCACCGATGGCCAAACACACTGAGATAATATATCATCACCGATGGTCACACACACTGAGATAATATAATATCACCGATGGCCACACACACTGAGATAATATATCATCACCGATGGTGACACATACTGAGATAATATATCATCACCGATGGCCACACACACTGAGATAATATATCATCACCGATGGCCACACACACTGAGATAATATAGCATCACCGATGGCCACACACACTGAGATACTATATCATCACCGATGGCCACACATGCCAAGATACTATATCATCACCAGTTATCACACATACTGAGATAATATATCATCACCGATGGTCACACACACAGAGATAATATGTCATCACCTATGGTCACACACACTGAGATAATTAATCATCACCGATGGCCACACACACTGAGATAATTAATCATCACCGATGGCCACACACACTGAGATAATAATAAGAATTTACTTACCGATAATTCTATTTCTCGGAGTCCGTAGTGGATGCTGGGGTTCCTGAAAGGACCATGGGGAATAGCGGCTCCGCAGGAGACAGGGCACAAAAAGTAAAGCTTTACGATCATGTGGTGTGTACTGGCTCCTTCCCCTATGACCCTCCTCCAAGCCTCAGTTAGGTACTGTGCCCGGACGAGCGTACACAATAAGGAAGGATCTTGAATCCCGGGTAAGACTCATACCAGCCACACCAATCACACCGTACAACCTGTGATCTAAACCCAGTTAACAGTATGATAACAGAGGAGCCTCTGAAAGATGGCTTCCTACAACAATAACCCGATTTAGGCAACAATAACTATGTACAATTATTGCAGATAATCCGCACTTGGGATGGGCGCCCAGCATCCACTACGGACTCCGAGAAATAGAATTATCGGTAAGTAAATTCTTATTTTCTCTATCGTCCTAGTGGATGCTGGGGTTCCTGAAAGGACCATGGGGATTATACCAAAGCTCCCAAACGGGCGGGAGAGTGCGGATGACTCTGCAGCACCGAATGAGAGAACTCCAGGTCCTCCTGAGCCAGGGTATCAAATTTGTAGAATTTTACAAACGTGTTTTCCCCAGACCACGTAGCCGCTCGGCAGAGTTGTAATGCCGAGACCCCTCGGGCAGCCGCCCAAGATGAGCCCACCTTCCTTGTGGAGTGGGCATTTACTGATTTTGGCTGTGGCAGGCCTGCCACAGAATGTGCAAGCTGAATTGTACTACAAATCCAGCGAGCAATCGTCTGCTTCGACGCAGAAGCGCCCAACTTGTTGGGAGCATATAGTATAAACAACGAGTCAGATTTTCTGACTCCAGCTGTGCTTGAAATGTATATTTTCAAAGCTCTGACAACGTCCAACAACTTGGAGTCCTCCAAGTCGCTTGAAGTCGCAGGCACTACAATAGGCTGGTTCAGGTGAAACGCTGACACCACCTTAGGAAGAAAATGCGGACGAGTCCGCAGTTCTGCCCTATCCGAATGGAAGATCAGATATGGGCTTTTGTAAGATAAAGCTGCCAGTTCTGACACTCTCCTGGCCGAAGCCAGGGCTAGTAGCATGGTCACTTTCCATGTGAGATACTTCAAATCCACGTTTTTTAGTGGTTCAAACCAATGTGATTTGAGAAAATCCAAAACCACATTGAGATCCCACGGTGCCACTGGAGGCACCACAGGGGGCTGTATATGCAGTACTCCCTTAACAAAGGTCTGGACTTCAGGAACTGAAGCCAATTCTTTCTGGAAGAAAATTGACAGGGCCGAGATTTGAACTTTAATAGATCCCAATTTGAGACCCATAGACAATCCTGATTGCAGGAAATGTAGAAAACGACCCAGTTGAAATTCCTCCGTCGGAGCACTCCGATCCTCACACCACGCAACATATTTTCGCCAAATGCGGTGATAATGTTTCACGGTTACTTCCTTCCTTGCTCTAATCAAGGTAGGAATGACTTCTTCCGGAATGCCTTTTCCCTTTAGGATCCGGCGTTCAACCGCCATGCCGTCAAACGCAGCCGCGGTAAGTCTTGAAACAGACAGGGACCTTGCTGAAGCAGGTCCCTTCTCAGAGGTAGAGGCCACGGATCCTCCGTGATCATCTCTTGAAGTTCCGGGTACCAAGTCCTTCTTGGCCAATCCGGAGCCACTAGTATCGTTCTTACGCCTCTTAGCCGTATAATTCTCAATACCTTTGGTATGAGAGGCAGAGGAGGAAACACATACACCGACTGGTACACCCAAGGCGTTACCAGCGCGTCCACAGCTATTGCCTGCGGATCTCTTGACCTGGCGCAATACCTGTCCAGTTTTTTGTTGAGGCGAGACGCCATCATGTCCACCATTGGTCTTTCCCAACGGGTTACAAGCATGTGGAAAACTTCTGGATGAAGTCCCCACTCTCCCGGGTGAAGGTCGTGTCTGCTGAGGAAGTCTGCTTCCCAGTTGTCCACTCCCGGGATGAACACTGCTGACTGTGCTATCACATGATTCTCCGCCCAGCGAAGAATCCTCGCAGCTTCTGCCATTGCACTCCTGCTTCTTGTGCCGCCCTGTCTGTTTACATGGGCGACTGCCGTGATGTTGTCCGACTGGATCAACACCGGTTTTCCTTGAAGCAGAGGTTCTGCCTGGCTTAGAGCATTGTAGATTGCTCTTAGTTCCAGAATGTTTATGTGAAGAGACTTCTCCAGGCTCGACCACACGCCCTGGAAGTTCCTTCCTTGTGTGACTGCACCCCAGCCTCTCAGGCTGGCGTCCGTGGTCACCAGGATCCAATCCTGTATGCCGAATCTGCGGCCCTCCAATAGATGAGCACTCTGCAACCACCACAGAAGAGATACCCTTGTCCTTGGAGACAGGGTTATCCGCCGGTGCATCTGAAGATGCGACCCTGACCATTTGTCGAGCAGATCCCTCTGGAAAATTCTTGCATGGAATCTGCCGAATGGAATTGCTTCGTAAGAAGCCACCATTTTTCCCAGGACTCTTGTGCATTGATGTACAGACACCTTTCCTGGCTTTAGGAGGTTCCTGACAAGTTCGGACAGCTCCTTGGCTTTTCCCTCCGGGAGAAATACCTTTTTCTGAACCGTGTCCAGAATCATCCCTAGGAACAGCAGACGTGTTGTCGGAATTAACTGGGATTTTGGAATATTCAGAATCCACCCGTGCTGCTTTAGCACTTCTTGAGACAGTGCTACTCCCATCTCTAGCTGTTCTCTTGATCTTGCCCTTATTAGGAGATCGTCCAAGTATGGGATAATTAACACGCCTTTTCTTCGAAGAAGAATCATCATCTCGGCCATTACCTTGGTAAAGACCCGAGGTGCCGTGGACAATCCAAACGGCAGCGTCTGAAACTGATAGTGACAGTTTTGTACGACGAACCTGAGGTACCCCTGGTGTAAGGGGTAAATTGGGACGTGGAGATACGCATCCTTGATGTCCAAGGATACCATAAAGTCCCCTTCTTCCAGGTTCGCTATCACCGCTCTGAGTGATTCCATCTTGAACTTGAACTTTTTTATGTACAGGTTCAGGGATTTCAGATTTAGAATAGGTCTTACCGAGCCATCCGGCTTCGGTACCACAAATAGAGTGGAATAATACCCCTTTCCTTGTTGTAACAGGGGTACCTTGACTATCACCTGCTGAGAGTACAGCTTGTGAATGGCTTCCAAGACTGTCACCCTGTCGGAGGGGGACGTTGGTAAAGCAGACTTCAGGAAACGGCGAGGTGGAGACGTCTCTAGTTCCAACCTGTAACCCTGAGATATTATCTGCAGGATCCAGGGATCCACTTGCGAGTGAGCCCACTGCGCGCTGAAGTACTTGAGACGACCCCCCACCGCCCCCGAGTCCGCTTGAGCAACCCCAGCGTCATGCTGAGGCTTTTGTAGAAGCGGGGGAGGGCTTCTGTTCCTGGGAAGGAGCTGCCTGTTGCAGTCTCTTCCCCCTACCTCTGCCTCGTGGCAGATATGAATATCCCTTTGCTCTCTTGTTTTTAAAGGAACGAAAGGGCTGCGGCTGAAAAGTCGGTGTCTTTTTCTGTTGGGGAGTGACTTGAGGTAAAAAGGTGGATTTCCCGGCTGTAGCCGTGGCCACCAAATCCGATAGACCGACACCAAATAACTCCTCCCCTTTATACGGCAAAACTTCCATATGCCGTTTTGAGTCCGCATCACCTGACCACTGTCGCGTCCATAAACTTCTTCTGGCCGAAATGGACATAGCACTTACCCGTGATGCCAGTGTGCAAATATCCCTCTGTGCATCACGCATATAAAGAAATGCATCCTTTATCTGCTCTAAAGACAGTAAAACATTGTCCCTATCCAGGGTATCAATATTTTCAATCAGGGACTCTGACCACGCTACCCCAGCACTGCACATCCAGGCTGTCGCTATAGCTGGTCGTAGTATAACACCTGTATGTGTGTATATACTTTTTTGGATATTTTCCATCCTCCTATCTGCTGGATCTTTAAGTGCGGCCGTCTCAGGAGAGGGTAACGCCACTTGTTTTGATAAGCGTGTGAGCGCCTTGTCCACCCTAGGAGGTGTTTCCCAGCGCGCCCTAACCTCTGGCGGGAAAGGGTATAAAGCCAATAACGTCTTTGAAATTAGCAGTTTTTTATCAGGGGCAACCCACGCTTCATCACACACCTCATTTAATTCATCTGATTCAGGAAAAACTATAGGTAGTTTTTTCACACCCCACATAATACCCTGTTTTGTGGTACTTGTAGTATCAGAAATATGTAACGCCTCCTTCATTGCCAAAATCATATAACGTGTGGCCCTACTGGAAAATATGTTTGATTCGTCACCGTCGCCACTGGAATCAGTGCCTGTGTCTGGGTCTGTGTCGACCGACTGAGGTAACGGGCGTTTTACAGCCCCTGACGGTGTCTGAGGCGCCTGGACAAGTGCTAATTGATTTTCCGGCCGCCTCATGTCGTCAACCGACTGCTTCAGCGTGTTGACACTATCACGTAATTCCATAAATAAAGCCATCCATTCTGGTGTCGACTCCCTAGGGGGTGACAGCCCCATATTTGGCAATTGCTCCGCCTCCACACCAATATCGTCCTCATACATGTCGACACACACGTACCGACACACAGCAGACACACAGGGAATGCTCCTAACGAAGACAGGACCCACTAGCCCTTTGGGGAGACAGAGGGAGAGTTTGCCAGCACACACCAAAAAAGCGCTATATATGACAGGGATAGCCTTATAATAAGTGCTCCCTATATAGCTGCTTTAAAATATATATATATATTGCCACAAATTTGCCCCCCCTCTCTTGTTTTACCCTGTTTCTGTAGTGCAGTGCAGGGGAGAGACTGGGAGCCTTCATGACCAGCGGAGCTGTGTGAGGAAAATGGCGCCGTGTGCTGAGGAGATAGGCCCCGCCCCTTTTTCGGCGGGCTCGTCTCCCGCTCTTCAACTGAACCAGGCAGGGGTTAAATATCTCCATATAGCCCCCCGGAGTCTATATGTGAGGTATTTTTAGCCTAAAAAAGGTATTTCATTGCTGCCCAGGGCGCCCCCCCCCCAGCGCCCTGCACCCTCAGTGACTGCCGTGTGAAGTGTGCTGAGAGCAATGGCGCACAGCTGCAGTGCTGTGCGCTACCTTAGGAAGACTGAGGAGTCTTCTGCCGCCGATTCTGGACCATCTTCTGTATTCAGCATCTGCAAGGGGGCCGGCGGCGAGGCTCCGGTGACCGATCCAGGCTGTACCTGTGATCGTCCCTCTGGAGCTTAATGTCCAGTAGCCAAGAAGCCAATCCATCCTGCACGCAGGTGAGTTCACTCCTTCTCCCCTAAGTCCCTCGCTGCAGTGATCCTGTTGCCAGCAGGACTCACTGTAAAATAAAAAACCTAAGCTAAACTTTTCTAAGCAGCTCTTTAGGAGAGCCACCTAGATTGCACCCTTCTCGTTCGGGCACAAAAACCTAACTGAGGCTTGGAGGAGGGTCATAGGGGGAGGAGTCAGTACACACCACATGATCGTAAAGCTTTACTTTTTGTGCCCTGTCTCCTGCGGAGCCGCTATTCCCCATGGTCCTTTCAGGAACCCCAGCATCCACTAGGACGATAGAGAAATATCATCACCGATGGCCACACATGCCAAGATACTATATCATCACCAGTTATCACACATACTGAGATAATATATCATCACCGATGGCCATACATACTGAGATAATATATCATCACCGATGGCCACACATACTTAGATAATATATCATCACCGATGGCCACACATACTGAGATAATATATCATCACCGATGGCCACACATGCCAAGATACTATTTCATCACCAGTTATCACACATACTGAGATAATATATCATCACCGATGGCCATACATACTGAGATAATATATCATCACCGATGTCCGCACATACTGAGATAATATATCATCCCCGATGGTCACACATACTTAGATAATATATCATCACCGATGGCCACACACACTGAGATAATATAGCATCACCGATGGCCACACACACTGAGATAATATATCATCCCCGATGGCCACACACATTGAGAAAGTATATCATCCCCGATGCCCACACATACTGAGATAATATATCATCACCGATGGACACACATGCTGAGATAATATATCATCACCGATAAGCCACACATACTGAGATAATATATCATCACCGATGGTCACACACACTGAGATCATATATCATCACCGATGGTCACACATACTGAGATGATATATCACAGATTGTCACACATACTGAGATAATACATTATCACCGATGGCCACACATACTGAGATAATATATCATCACCGATGGTCACATATACTGAGAAAATATGTCATCACCGATGGTCACACACACTGAGATAATTAATCATCACCGATGGCCACACACACTGAGATAATATATCATCACCGATGGCCACACACACTGAGATAATTAATCATCACCGATGGCCACACACACTGAGATAATAAATCATCACAGATGGCCACACATGCCAAGATACTATATCATCACCAGTTATCACACATACTGAGATAATATATCATCACCGATGGCCATACATACTGAGATAATATATCATCACCGATGGCCACACATACTGAGATAATATATCATCACCGATGGCCACACATGCCAAGATACTATATCATCACCAGTTATCACACATACTGAGATAATATATCATCACCGCTGGCCATACATACTGAGATAATATTTCATCACCGATGGCCACACACACTGAGATAATATAGCATCACCGATGGCCACACACACTGAGATAATATATCATCCCCGATGGCCACACACATTGAGAAAGTATATCATCCCCGATGCCCACACATACTGAGATAATATATCATCACCGATGGACACACATGCTGAGATAATATATCATCACCGATAAGCCACACATACTGAGATAATATATCATCACCGATGGTCACACACACTGAGATCATATATCATCACCGATGGTCACACATACTGAGATGATATATCACAGATTGTCACACATACTGAGATAATACATTATCACCGATGGCCACACATACTGAGATAATATATCATCACCGATGGTCACATATACTGAGAAAATATGTCATCACCGATGGTCACACACACTGAGATAATTAATCATCACCGATGGCCACACACACTGAGATAATATATCATCACCGATGGCCACACACACTGAGATAATTAATAATCACCGATGGCCACACACACTGAGATAATAAATCATCACAGATGGCCACACATGCCAAGATACTATATCATCACCAGTTATCACACATACTGAGATAATATATCATCACCGATGGCCATACATACTGAGATAATATATCATCACCGATGGCCACACATACTGAGATAATATATCATCACCGATGGCCACACATGCCAAGATACTATATCATCACCAGTTATCACACATACTGAGATAATATATCATCACCGCTGGCCATACATACTGAGATAATATTTCATCACCGATGGCCACACATACTGAGATAATATATCATCACCGATGGTCACACATACTGAGATAATATATAATCACCGATGGCTACACATACTGACATAATATATCATCACCGATGGCCACACATACTGACATAATATATCATCACCGATGGCCACACACACTGAGATAATATATCATCAACGATGGCCACACACACTGAGATAATATAGCATCACCGATGGCCACACACACTGAGATAATATATCATCACCGATGGCCACACACACTGAAATAATATATCATCACCGATGGCCACAGACACTGAGATAATATATCATCACCGATGGTCACACATACTGATATAATATATCATCGCCGATGGCCACACATACTGAGATAATATATCATCACCGATGGCCAAACACACTGAGATAATATATCATCACCGATGGTCACACACACTGAGATAATATAATATCACCGATGGCCACACACACTGAGATAATATATCATCACCGATGGTGACACACACTGAGATAATATATCATCACCGATGGCCACACACACTGAGATAATATATCATCACCGATGGCCACACACACTGAGATAATATAGCATCACCGATGGCCACACACACTGAGATAATATATCATCCCCGATGGCCACACACATTGAGATAGTATATCATCCCCGATGCCCACACATACTGAGATAATATATCATCACCGATGGACACACATCCTGAGATAATATATCATCACCGATGGTCACACATACTGAGATAATATATCCTCACCGATTGTCACGCATACTGAGATAATATATCATCACCGATTGTCACACATACTGAGATAATACTTTATCACCGATGGCCACACATACTGAGATAATATATCGTCACCGATGGTCACACATAATGAGATAATATGTCATCACCTATGGTCACACACACTGAGATAATTAATCATCACCGATGGCCACACACACTGAGATAATATATCATCACCGATGGCCATACATGCCAAGATACTATATCATCACCAGTTATCACACATACTGAGATAATATATCATCACCGATGGTCACACACACAGAGATAATATGTCATCACCTATGGTCACACACACTGAGATAATTAATCATCACCGATGGCCACACATACTGAGATAATATATCATCACCGATGGCCATACATACTGAGATAATATATCATTACCGATGGCTGCACATACTGAGATAATATATCATCACCGATGGCCACACATACTGAGATAATATATAATCACCGATGGCCACACACACTGAGATAATATAGCATCACCGATGGCCACACACACTTAGAGAATATATCATCCCCGATGGCCACACACATTTAGATAGTAAATCATCCCCGATGGCCACACATACTGAGATAAAATATCATCACCGATGGACACACATGCTGAGATAATATATCATCACCGATAGCCACACATACTGAGATAATATATCATCACCGATGGTCACACACACTGAGATAATATATCATCACCGATGGTCACACATACTGAGATAATATATAACAGATTGTCACACATACTGAGATAATACATTATCACCGATGGCCACACATACTGAGATAATATATCATCACCGATGGTCACATATACTGAGAAAATATGTCATCACCGATGGCCACACACACTGAGATAATATATCATCACCGATGGCCACACACACTTAGATAATTAATCATCACCGATGGCCACACACACTGAGATAATAAATCATCACCGATGGCCACACATGCGAAGATACTATATCATCACCAGTTATCACACATACTGAGATAATATATCATTACCGATGGCCATACATACTAAGATAATATATCATAACCGATGGCCACACATACTGAGATAAAATATCATCACCGATGGCCAAACACACTGAGATAATATATCATCACCAATGGTCACACAAACTGAGATAATATAGCATCACCTATCGCCACACACACTGAGATAATATATCATCACCGATAGCCACACACACTGAGATAATATAGCATCACCGATGGCCACACACACTGAGATAATATATCATCCCCAATGGCCACACACATGGAGATAGTATATCATCACTGATGCCCACACATACTGAGATAATATATCATCACTGATGCCCACACAAACAGAGATAATATATCATCACCGATTGTCACACATACTGAGATAATACATTATCACCGATGGCCACACATACTGAGATAATACATCATCACCGATGGTCACACATACTGAGATAATTAATCATCACCGATGGCCACACACACTGAGACAATATATCATCACCGATGGCCACACACACTGAGATAATTAATCATCACCGATGGCCACACACACTGAGATAATAAATCATCACCGATGGCCACACATGCCAAGATACTATATCATCACCAGTTATCACACATACTGAGATAATATATCATCACCGATGGCCATACATACTGAGATAATATATCATCACCGATGGCCGCACATACTGAGATAATATATCATCACCGATGGTCACACATACTTAGATAATATATCATCACCGATGGCCACACACACTGAGATAATATAGCATCACCGATGGCCACACACACTGAGATAATATATCATCCCCGATGGCCACACACATTGAGAAAGTATATCATCCCCGATGCCCACACATACTGAGATAATATATCATCACCGATGGACACACATGCTGAGATAATATATCATCACCGATAGCCACATATACTGAGATAATATATCATCACCGATGGTCACACACACTGAGATAATATATCATCACCGATGGTCACACATACTGAGATAATATATCATCACTGATGGTCACACATACTGAGATAATATATCATCACCGATGGTCACACATACTGAGATAATATGTCATCACTGATGGTAACACACACTGAGATAATATGTCATCACCGATGGCCACACATACTGACATAATATATCATCACCGTTTTTCACACATACTGAGATAATACATTATCACTGATGGCCACACATACTGAGATAATATATCATCACCGATGGTCACACACACTGAGATAATATGTCATCACCGATGGTCTCACACACACTGAGATAAAATATCATCACCGATGGTCACACATACTGAGATAATATATCATCACCGATGGCCACACACACTGAGATAATATAGCGTCACCGATGGCCACACACACTGAGATAATATATCATCCACGATGGCCACACACATTGAGAAAGTATATCATCCCCGATGCCCACACATACTGAGATAATATATCATCACCGATGGACACACATCCTGAGATAATATATCATCACCGATGTTCACACATACTGAGATAATATATCATCACCGATGGCCACACACACTGAGATAATATATCATCACCGATGGCCACAGACACTGAGATAATATATCATCACCGATGGTCACACATACTGAAATAATATATCATCACCGATGGCCACACATACTGAGATAATATATCATCACCTATGGCCAAACACACTGAGATAATATATCATCACCAATGGTCACACACACTGAGATAATATAGTATCACCGATGGCCACACACACTGAGATAATATATCATCACCGATGGTGACACATACTGAGATAATATATCATCACCAATGGCCACACACACTGAGATAATATATCATCACCGATGGCCACACACACTGACATAATATAGCATCACCGATGGCCACACACACTGAGATAATATATCATCCCCGATGGCCACACACATTGAGATAGTATATCATCCCCGATGCCCACACATACTGAGATAATATATCATCACCGATGGACACACATACTGAGATAATATATCACCGATTGTTACACATACTGAAATAATACATTATAACCGATGGCCACACATACTGAGATAATTAATCACCAACGATGGCCACACACACTGAGATAATATATCATCACCGATGGCCACACATGCCAAGATACTATATCATCACCAGTTATCACACATACTGAGATAATATATCATCACAGATGGCCATACATAATGAGATAATATATCATCACCAATGGCCACACATACTGAGATAATATATTATCACCGATGGCCACACATACTGAGATAATATATCATCACCGATGGCCGCACATACAGAGATAATATATCATCACTGATGGTCACACATACTGAGATAATATATCATCACTGATGGTCACACATACTGAGATAATATATCATCACCGATGGTCACACATACTGAGATAATATGTCATCACCGATGGTCACACACACTGAGATAATATGTCATCACCGATGGCCACACATACTGACATAATATATCATCACCGTTTTTCACACATACTGAGATAATACATTATCACTGATGGCCATACATACTGACATAATATATCATCACCGTTTTTCACACATACTGAGATAATATATCATCACCGATGGCCATACATACTGAGATAATATATCATCACCGATGGCCACACATACTGAGATAATATATCATCACCGATAGCCACACATACTGAGATAATATATCATCACAGATGGACACACATGCTGATATAATATATCATCACCAGTTATCACACATACTGAGATAATATATCATCACCGATGGCTGCACATACTGAGATAATATATCATCACCGATGGCCACACATACTGAGATAATATATCATCAACGATGGCCACACACACTGAGATAATATAGCATCATCGATGGCCACACACACTGAGAGAATATATCATCCCCGATGGCCACACACATTTAGATAGTAAATCATCCCCGATGGCCACACATACTGAGATAAAATATCATCACCGATGGACACACATGCTAAGATAATATATCATCACCGATAGCCACACATACTGAGATAATATATCATCACCGATGGTCACACACACTGAGATAATATATCATCACCGATGGCCACACACACTTAGATAATTAATCATCACCGATGGCCACACACACTGAGATAATAAATCATCACCGATGGCCACACATGCGAAGATACTATATCATCACCAGTTATCACACATACAGAGATAATATATCATCACCGATGGCCATACATACTGAGATAATATATCATAACCGATGGCCACACATACTGAGATAATATATCATCACCGATGGCCAAACACACTGAGATAATATATCATCACCAATGGTCACACAAACTGAGATAATATATCATCACCTATCGCCACACACACTGAGATAATATATCATCACCGATAGCCACACACACTGAGATAATATAGCATCACCGATGGCCACACACACTGAGATAATATATCATCCCCAATGGCCACACACATGGAGATAGTATATCATCACTGATGCCCACACACACTGAGATAATAAATCATCACCGATGGCCACACATGCGAAGATACTATATCATCACCAGTTATCACACATACTGAGATAATATATCATTACCGATGGCCATACATACTAAGATAATATATCATAACCGATGGCCACACATACTGAGATAAAATATCATCACCGATGGCCAAACACACTGAGATAATATATCATCACCAATGGTCACACAAACTGAGATAATATAGCATCACTTATCGCCACACACACTGAGATAATATATCATCACCGATAGCCACACACACTGAGATAATATAGCATCACCGATGGCCACACACACTGAGATAATATATCATCCCCAATGGCCACACACATGGAGATAGTATATCATCACTGATGCCCACACATACTGAGATAATATATCATCACTGATGCCCACACAAACAGAGATAATATATCATCACCGATTGTCACACATACAGAGATAATACATTATCACCGATGGCCACACATACTGAGATAATACATCATCACCGATGGTCACACATACTGAGATAATTAATCATCACCGATGGCCACACACACTGAGACAATATATCATCACCGATGGCCACACACACTGAGATAATTAATCATCACCGATGGCCACACACACTGAGATAATAAATCATCACCGATGGCCACACATGCCAAGATACTATATCATCACCAGTTATCACACATACTGAGATAATATATCATCACCGATGGCCATACATACTGAGATAATATATCATCACCGATGGCCGCACATACTGAGATAATATATCATCACCGATGGTCACACATACTTAGATAATATATCATCACCGATGGCCACACACACTGAGATAATATAGCATCACCGATGGCCACACACACTGAGATAATATATCATCCCCGATGGCCACACACATTGAGAAAGTATATCATCCCCGATGCCCACACATACTGAGATAATATATCATCACCGATGGACACACATGCTGAGATAATATATCATCACCGATAGCCACATATACTGAGATAATATATCATCACCGATGGTCACACACACTGAGATAATATATCATCACCGATGGTCACACATACTGAGATAATATATCATCACTGATGGTCACACATACTGAGATAATATATCATCACCGATGGTCACACATACTGAGATAATATGTCATCACTGATGGTAACACACACTGAGATAATATGTCATCACCGATGGCCACACATACTGACATAATATATCATCACCGTTTTTCACACATACTGAGATAATACATTATCACTGATGGCCACACATACTGAGATAATATATCATCACCGATGGTCACACACACTGAGATAATATGTCATCACCGATGGTCTCACACACACTGAGATAAAATATCATCACCGATGGTCACACATACTGAGATAATATATCATCACCGATGGCCACACACACTGAGATAATACATCATCACCGATGGCCACACACACTGAGATAATATATCATCACCGATGGCCACACACACTGAGATAATATAGCGTCACCGATGGCCACACACACTGAGATAATATATCATCCACGATGGCCACACACATTGAGAAAGTATATCATCCCCGATGCCCACACATACTGAGATAATATATCATCACCGATGGACACACATCCTGAGATAATATATCATCACCGATGTTCACACATACTGAGATAATATATCATCACCGATGGCCACACACACTGAGATAATATATCATCACCGATGGCCACAGACACTGAGATAATATATCATCACCGATGGTCACACATACTGAAATAATATATCATCACCGATGGCCACACATACTGAGATAATATATCATCACCTATGGCCAAACACACTGAGATAATATATCATCACCAATGGTCACACACACTGAGATAATATAGTATCACCGATGGCCACACACACTGAGATAATATATCATCACCGATGGTGACACATACTGAGATAATATATCATCACCAATGGCCACACACACTGAGATAATATATCATCACCGATGGCCACACACACTGAGATAATATAGCATCACCGATGGCCACACACACTGAGATAATATATCATCCCCGATGGCCACACACATTGAGATAGTATATCATCCCCGATGCCCACACATACTGAGATAATATATCATCACCGATGGACACACATACTGAGATAATATATCACCGATTGTTACACATACTGAAATAATACATTATAACCGATGGCCACACATACTGAGATAATTAATCACCAACGATGGCCACACACACTGAGATAATATATCATCACCGATGGCCACACATGCCAAGATACTATATCATCACCAGTTATCACACATACTGAGATAATATATCATCACAGATGGCCATACATACTGAGATAATATATCATCACCAATGGCCACACATACTGAGATAATATATTATCACCGATGGCCACACATACTGAGATAATATATCATCACCGATGGCCGCACATACAGAGATAATATATCATCACTGATGGTCACACATACTGAGATAATATATCATCACTGATGGTCACACATACTGAGATAATATATCATCACCGATGGTCACACATACTGAGATAATATGTCATCACCGATGGTCACACACACTGAGATAATATGTCATCACCGATGGCCACACATACTGACATAATATATCATCACCGTTTTTCACACATACTGAGATAATACATTATCACTGATGGCCATACATACTGACATAATATATCATCACCGTTTTTCACACATACTGAGATAATATATCATCACCGATGGCCATACATACTGAGATAATATATCATCACCGATGGCCACACATACTGAGATAATATATCATCACCGATAGCCACACATACTGAGATAATATATCATCACAGATGGACACACATGCTGATATAATATATCATCACCAGTTATCACACATACTGAGATAATATATCATCACCGATGGCTGCACATACTGAGATAATATATCATCACCGATGGCCACACATACTGAGATAATATATCATCACCGATGGCCACACACACTGAGATAATATAGCATCATCGATGGCCACACACACTGAGAGAATATATCATCCCCGATGGCCACACACATTTAGATAGTAAATCATCCCCGATGGCCACACATACTGAGATAAAATATCATCACCGATGGACACACATGCTAAGATAATATATCATCACCGATAGCCACACATACTGAGATAATATATCATCACCGATGGTCACACACACTGAGATAATATATCATCACCGATGGCCACACACACTTAGATAATTAATCATCACCGATGGCCACACACACTGAGATAATAAATCATCACCGATGGCCACACATGCGAAGATACTATATCATCACCAGTTATCACACATACAGAGATAATATATCATCACCGATGGCCATACATACTGAGATAATATATCATAACCGATGGCCACACATACTGAGATAATATATCATCACCGATGGCCAAACACACTGAGATAATATATCATCACCAATGGTCACACAAACTGAGATAATATATCATCACCTATCGCCACACACACTGAGATAATATATCATCACCGATAGCCACACACACTGAGATAATATAGCATCACCGATGGCCACACACACTGAGATAATATATCATCCCCAATGGCCACACACATGGAGATAGTATATCATCACTGATGCCCACACAAACAGAGATAATATATCATCACCGATTGTCACACATACTGAGATAATACATTATCACCGATGGCCACACATACTGAGATAATACATCATCACCGATGGTCACACATACTGAGGTAATATGTCATCACCTATGGTCACACACACTGAGATAATTAATCATCACGATGGCCACACACACTGAGATAATATATCATCACCGATGGCCACACATGCCAAGATACTATATCATCACCAGTTATCACACATACTGAGATAATATATCATCACCGATGGCCATACATACTGAGATAATATATCATCACCGATGGCCACACATACTGAGATAATATATCATCACCGATGGCCAAACACACTGAGATAATATATCATCACCAATGGTCACACACACTGAGATAATATAACATCACCGATGGCCACGCACACTGAGATAATATATCATCACCGATGGTCACACATACTGAGATAATATATCATCCCCGATGGCCACACACACTGAGATAATATATCATCCCCGATGGCCACACAAATGGAGATAGTATATCATCACTGATGCCCACACATACTGAGATAATATATCATCACCGATTGTCACACATACTGAGATAATATATTATAACCGATGGTCACACACACTGAGATAATATATCATCACTGATGGTCACACATACTGAGATAATATATAACAGATTGTCACACATACTGAGATAATACATTATCACCGATGGCCACACATACTGAGATAATATATCATCCCCGATGGCCACACACATGGAGATAGTATATCATCACTGATGCCCACACATACTGAGATAATATATCATCACCGATAGCTACACATACTGAGATAATATATCATCACCGATGGTCACACACACTGAGATAATATATCATCACCGATGGTCACACATAATGAGATAATATATAACAGATTGTCACACATACTGAGATAATATATTATCACCGATGGCCACACATACTGAGATAATATATCATCACCGATGGTCACATATACTGAGAAAATATGTCATCACCGATGGCCACACACACTGAGATAATATATCATCACCGATGGCCACACACACTTAGATAATTAATCATCACCGATGGCCACACACACTGAGAAAATAAATCATCACCGATGGCCACACATGCCAAGATACTATATCATCATCAGTTATCACACATACTGAGATAATATATCATCACCGATGGCCATACATACTGAGATAATATATCATCACCGATGGCCACACATACTGAGATAATATATCATCACCGATGGCCAAACACACTGAGATAATATATCATCACCAATGGTCACACAAACTGAGATAATATATCATCACCTATCGCCACACACACTGAGATAATATATCATCACCGATAGCCACACACACTGAGATAATATAGCATCACCGATGGCCACACACACTGAGATAATATATCCTCCCCAATGGCCACACACATGGAGATAGTATATCATCACTGATGCCCACACAAATAGTGATAATATATCATCACCGATTGTCACACATACTGAGATAATACATTATCACCGATGGCCACACATACTGAGATAATACATCATCACCGATGGTCACACATACTGAGATAATATGTCATCACCTATGGTCACACACACTGAGATAATTAATCATCACCGATGGCCACACACACTGAGATAATATATCATCACCGATGGCCACACATGCCAAGATACTATATCATCACCAGATATCACACATACTGAGATAATATATCATCACCGATGGCCATACATACTGAGATAATATATCACCAGATATCACACATACTGAGATAATATATCATCACCGATGGCCATACATACTGAGATAATATATCATCACCGATGGCCACACATACTGAGATAATATATCATCACCGATGGCCAAAAACACTGAGATAATATATCATCACCAATGGTCACACACACTGAGATAATATATCATCACCGATGGCCACGCACACTGAGATAATATATCATCACCGATGGTCACACATACTGAGATAATATATCATCACCTATCGCCACACACACTGAGATAATATATCATCACCGATAGCCACATACACTGAGATAATATATCATCCCCGATGGCCACACACACTGAGATAATATATCATCCCCGATGGCCACACACATGGAGATAGTATATCATCACTGATGCCCACACATACTGAGATAATATATCATCACCGATTGTCACACATACTGAGATAATACATTATCACCGATGGCCACACATACTGAGATAATACATCATCACCGATGGTCACACATACTGAGATAATATGTCATCACCTATGGTCACACACACTGAGATAATTAATCATAACCGATGGCCACACACACTGAGATAATATATCATCACCGATGGCCACACATGCCAAGATACTATATCATTACCAGTTATCACACATACTGAGATAATATATCATCACCGATGGCCATACATACTGAGATAATATATCATCACCGATGGCCACACATACTGAGATAATATATCATCACCGATGGCCAAAAACACTGAGATAACATATCATCACCAATGGTCACACACACTGAGATAATATATCATCACCGATGGACACGCACACTGAGATAATATATCATCACCGATGGTCACACATACTGAGATAATATATCATCACCTATCGCCACAAACACTGAGATAATATATCATCACCGATAGCCACATACACTGAGATAATATATCATCCCCGATGGCCACACACACTGAGATAATATATCATCCCCGATGGCCACACACATGGAGATAGTATATCATCACTGATGCCCACACATACTGAGATAATTTATCATCACCGATTGTCACACATACTGAGATAATACATTATCACCGATGGCCACACATACTGAGATAATATATCATCACCGATGGTCACATATACTGAGAAAATATGTCATCACCGATGGTCACACACACTGAGTTAATTAATCATCACCGATGGCCACACACACTGAGACAATATACCATCACCGATGGCAACACACACTGAGATAATTAATCATCACCGATGGTCACACACACTGAGATAATATATCATCACCGATGGCCACACACACTTAGATAATTAATCATCACCGATGGCCACACACACTGAGATAATAAATCATCACCGATGGCCACACATGCGAAGATACTATATCATCACCAGTTATCACACATACTGAGATAATATATCATCACCGATGGCCATACATACTGAGATAATATATCATAACCGATGGCCACACATACTGAGATAATATATCATCACCGATGGCCAAACACACTGAGACAATATATCATCACCAATGGTCACACAAACTGAGATAATATATCATCACCTATCGCCACACACACTGAGATAATATATCATCACCGATAGCCACACACACTGAGATAATATAGCATCACCGATGGCCACACACACTGAGATAATATATCATCCCCAATGGCCACACACACTGAGATAATATATCATCCCCAATGGCCACACACATGGAGATAGTATATCATCACTGATGCCCACACAAACAGAGATAATATATCTTCACCGATTGTCACACATACTGAGATAATACATTATCACCGATGGCCACACATACTGAGATAATACATCATCACCGATGGTCACACATACTGAGATAATATGTCATAACCTTTGGTCACACACACTGAGATAATTAATCATCACCGATGGCCACACACACTGAGATAATATATCATCACCGATGGCCACACATGCCAAGATACTATATCATTACCAGTTATCACACATATTGAGATAATATATCATCACCGATGGCCATACATACTGAGATAATATATCATCACCGATGGCCACACATTCTGAGATAATATATCATCACCGATGGCCAAACACACTGAGATAATATATCATCACCAATGGTCACACACACTGAGATAATATATCATCACCGATGACCACGCACACTGAGATAATATATCATCACCGATGGTCACACATACTGAGATAATATATCATCCCCGATGGCCACACACACTGAGATAATATATCATCCCCGATGGCCACACACATGGAGATAGTATATCATCACTGATGCCCACACATACTGAGATAATATATCATCACCGATTGTCACACATACTGAGATAATATATTATCACCGATGGTCACACACACTGAGATAATATATCATCACTGATGGTCACACATACTGAGATAATATATAACAGATTGTCACACATACTGAGATAATACATTATCACCGATGGCCACACATACTGAGATAATATATCATCCCCGATGGCCACACACATGGAGATAGTATATCATCACTGATGCCCACACATACTGAGATAATATATCATCACCGACAGCCACACATACTGAGATAATATATCATCACCGATGGTCACACACACTGAGATAATATATCATCACCGATGGTCACACATAATGAGATAATATATAACAGATTGTCACACATACTGAGATAATATATTATCACCGATGGCCACACATACTGAGATAATATATCATCACCGATGGTCACATATACTGAGAAAATATGTCATCACCGATGGCCACACACACTGAGATAATATATCATCACCGATGGCCACACACACTTAGATAATTAATCATCACCGATGGCCACACACACTGAGAAAATAAATCATCACCGATGGCCACACATGCCAAGATACTATATCATCACCAGTTATCACACATACTGAAATAATATATCATCACCGATGGCCATACATACTGAGATAATATATCATCACCGATGGCCACACATACTGAGATAATATATCATCACCGATGGCCAAACACACTGAGATAATATATCATCACCAATGGTCACACAAACTGAGATAATATATCATCACCTATCGCCACACACACTGAGATAATATATCATCACCGATAGCCACACACACTGAGATAATATAGCATCACCGATGGCCACACACACTGAGATAATATATCATCCCCAATGGCCACACACATGGAGATAGTATATCATCACTGATGCCCACACAAACAGTGATAATATATCATCACCGATTGTCACACATACTGAGATAATACATTATCACCGATGGCCACACATACTGAGATAATACATCATCACCGATGGTCACACATACTGAGATAATATGTCATCACCTATGGTCACACACACTGAGATAATTAATCATCACCGATGGCCACACACACTGAGATAATATATCATCACCGATGGCCACACATGCCAAGATACTATATCATCACCAGATATCACACATACTGAGATAATATATCATCACCGATGGCTATACATACTGAGATAATATATCATCACCGATGGCCACACATACTGAGATAATATATCATCACCGGTGGCCAAAAACACTGAGATAATATATCATCACCAATGGTCACACACACTGAGATAATATATCATCACCGATGGCCACGCACACTGAGATAATATATCATCACCGATGGTCACACATACTGAGATAATATATCATCACCTATCGCCACACACACTGAGATAATATATCATCACCGATAGCCACATACACTGAGATAATATATCATCCCCGATGGCCACACACACTGAGATAATATATCATCCCCGATGGCCACACACATGGAGATAGTATATCATCACTGATGCCCACACATACTGAGATAATATATCATCACCGATTGTCACACATACTGAGATAATACATTATCACCGATGGCCACACATACTGAGATAATACATCATCACCGATGGTCACACATACTGAGATAATATGTCATCACCTATGGTCACACACACTGAGATAATTAATCATCACCGATGGCCACACACACTGAGATAATATATCATCACCGATGGCCACACATGCCAAGATACTAAATCATCACCAGTTATCACACATACTGAGATAATATATCATCACCGATGGCCATACATACTGAGATAATATATCATCACCGATGGCCACACATACTGAGATAATATATCATCACCGATGGCCAAAAACACTGAGATAATATATCATCACCAATGGTCACACACACTGAGATAATATATCATCACCGATGGCCACGCACACTGAGATAATATATCATCACCGATGGTCACACATACTGAGATAATATATCATCACCTATCGCCACACACACTGAGATAATATATCATCACCGATAGCCACATACACTGAGATAATATATCATCCCCGATGGCCACACACACTGAGATAATATATCATCCCCGATGGCCACACACATGGAGATAGTATATCATCATTGATGCCCACACATACTGAGATAATTTATCATCACCGATTGTCACACATACTGAGATAATACATTATCACCGATGGCCACACATACTGAGATAATATATCATCACCGATGGTCACATATACTGAGAAAATATGTCATCACCGATGGTCACACACACTGAGTTAATTAATCATCACCGATGGCCACACACACTGAGACAATATATCATCACCGATGGCCACACACACTGAGATAATTAATCATCACCGATGGCCACACACACTGAGATAATAAATCATCACCGATGGCCGCACATGCCAAGATACTATATCATCACCAGTTATCACACATACTGAGATAATATATCATCACCGATGGCCATATATACTGAGATAATATATCATCACCGATGGCCGCACATACTGAGATAATATATCACCACCGATGGTCACACATACTTAGATAATATATCATCACCGATGGCCACACACACTGAGATAATATAGCATCACCGATGTCCACACACACTGAGATAATATATCATCCCCGATGGCCACACACATTGAGAAAGTATATCATCCCCGATGCCCACACATACTGAGATAATATATCATCACCGATGGACACACATGCTGAGATAATATATCATCACCGATAGCCACACATACTGAGATAATATATCATCACTGATGGTCACACACACTGAGATAATATATCATCACCGATGGTCACACATACTGAGATAATATATCATCACTGATGGTCACACATACTGAGATAATATATCATCACCGATGGCCACACACACTGAGATAATATAGCATCACCGATGGCCACACACACTGAGATAATATGTCATCACCGATGGCCACACATACTGACATAATATATCATCACCGTTTTTCACACATACTGAGATAATACATTATCACTGATGGCCACACATACTGAGATAATATATCAACACCGATGGTCACACACACTGAGATAATATGTCATCACCGATGGTCTCACACACACTGAGATAAAATATCATCACCGATGGTCACACATACTGAGATAATATATCATCACCGATGGCCACACACACTGAGATAATACATCATCACCGATGGCCACACACACTGAGATAATATATCATCACCGATGGCCACACACACTGAGATAATATAGCATCACCGATGGCCACACACACTGAGATAATATATCATCCCCGATGGCCACACACATTGAGAAAGTATATCATCCCCGATGCCCACACATACTGAGATAATATATCATCACCGATGGACACACATCCTGAGATAATATATCATCACCGATGGTCACACACACTGAGATAATATATCATCACCGATGGCCACACACACTGAGATAATATATCATCACCGATGGCCACAGACACTGAGATAATATATCATCACCGATGGTCACACATACTGAAATAATATATCATCACCGATGGCCACACATACTGAGATAATATATCATCACCTATGGCCAAACACACTGAGATAATATATCATCACCAATGGTCACACACACTGAGATAATATAGTATCACCGATGGCCACACACACTGAGATAATATATCATCACCGATGGTGACACATACTGAGATAATATATCATCACCAATGGCCACACACACTGAGATAATATATCATCACCGATGGCCACACACACTGAGATAATATAGCATCAGCGATGGCCACACACACTGAGATAATATATTATCCCCGATGGCCACACACATTGAGATAGTATATCATCCCCGATGCCCACACATACTGAGATAATATATCATCACCGATGGACACACATACTGAGATAATATATCACCGATTGTTACAGATACTGAAATAATACATTATAACCGATGGCCACACATACTGAGATAATATGTCATCACCTATGGTCACACACACTGAGATAATTAATCATCGCCGATGGCCACACACACTGAGATAATATATCATCACCGATGGCCACACATACTGAGATAATTAATCATCAACGATGGCCACACACACTGAGATAATATATCATCACCGATGGCCACACATGCCAAGATACTATATCATCACCAGTTATCACACATACTGAGATAATATATCATCACAGATGGCCATACATACTGAGATAATATATCATCACCAATGGCCACACATACTGAGATAATATATTATCACCGATGGCCACACATACTGAGATAATATATCATCACCGATGGCCGCACATACTGAGATAATATATCATCACCGATGGCCGCACATACTGAGATAATATATCATCACTGATGGTCACACATACTGAGATAATATATCATCACTGATGGTCACACATAATGAGATAATATATCATCACCGATGGTCACACATACTGAGATAATATGTCATCACCGATGGTCACACACACTGAGATAATATGTCATCACCGATGGCCACACATACTGACATAATATATCATCACCGTTTTTCACACATACTGAGATAATACATTATCACTGATGGCCACACATACTGAGATAATATATCATCACCGATGGTCACACACACTGAGATAATATGTCATCACCGATGGTCTCACACACACTGAGATAAAATATCATCACCGATGGTCACACATACTGAGATAATATATCATCACCGATGGCCACACACACTGAGATAATACATCATCACCGATGGCCACACACACTGAGATAATATATCATCACCGATGGCCACACACACTGAGATAATATAGCATCACCGATGGCCACACACACTGAGATAATATATCATCCCCGATGGCCACACACATTGAGAAAGTATATCATCCCCGATGCCCACACATACTGAGATAATATATCATCACCGATGGACACACATCCTGAGATAATATATCATCACCGATGGTCACACATACTGAGATAATATATCATCACCGATTGTCACGCATACTGAGATAATATATCATCACCGATTGTCACACATACTGAGATAATACTTTATCACCGATGGCCACACATACTGAGATAATATATCATCACCGATGGTCACACATACTGAGATAATATGTCATCACCTATGGTCACACACACTGAGATAATATATCATCACCTATTGCCACACACACTGAGATAATATATCATCACCGATAGCCACACACACTGAGATAATATAGCATCACCGATGGCCACACACACTGAGATAATATATCATCCCCAATGGCCACACACATGGAGATAGTATATCATCACTGATGCCCACACAAACAGAGATAATATATCATCACCGATTGTCACACATACTGAGATAATACATTATCACCGATGGCCACACATACTGAGATAATACATCATCACCGATGGTCACACATACTGAGATAATATGTCATCACCTATGGTCACACACACTGAGATAATTAATCATCACGATGGCCACACACACTGAGATAATATATCATCACCGATGGCCACACATGCCAAGATACTATATCATCACCAGTTATCACACATACTGAGATAATATATCATCACCGATGGCCATACATACTGAGATAATATATCATAACCGATGGCCACACATACTGAGATAATATATCATCACCGATGGCCAAACACACTGAGATAATATATCATCACCAATGGTCACACAAACTGAGATAATATATCATCACCTATCGCCACACACACTGAGATAATATATCATCACCGATAGCCACACACACTGAGATAATATAGCATCACCGATGGCCACACACACTGAGATAATATATCATCCCCAATGGCCACACACATGGAGATAGTATATCATCACTGATGCCCACACAAACAGAGATAATATATCATCACCGATTGTCACACATACTGAGATAATACATTATCACCGATGGCCACACATACTGAGATAATACATCATCACCGATGGTCACACATACTGAGATAATATGTCATCACCTATGGTCACACACACTGAGATAATTAATCATCACGATGGCCACACACACTGAGATAATATATCATCACCGATGGCCACACATGCCAAGATACTATATCATCACCAGTTATCACACATACTGAGATAATATATCATCACCGATGGCCATACATACTGAGATAATATATCATCACCGATGGCCACACATACTGAGATAATATATCATCACCGATGGCCAAACACACTGAGATAATATATCATCACCAATGGTCACACACACTGAGATAATATAACATCATCGATGGCCACGCACACTGAGATAATATATCATCACCGATGGTCACACATACTGAGATAATATATCATCCCCGAAGGCCACACACACTGAGATAATATATCATCCCCGATGGCCACACACATGGAGATAGTATATCATCACTGATGCCCACACATACTGAGATAATATATCATCACCGATTGTCACACATACTGAGAAAATATATTATTACCGATGGTCACACACACTGAGATAATATATCATCACCGATGGTCACACACACTGAGATAATATATCATCACCGATGGTCACACATAATGAGATAATATATAACAGATTGTCACACATACTGAGATAATATATTATCACCGATGGCCACACATACTGAGATAATATATCATCACCGATGGTCACATATACTGAGAAAATATGTCATCACCGATGGCCACACACACTGAGATAATATCTCATCACCGACGGCCACACACACTGAGAAAATAAATCATCACCGATGGCCACACATGCCAAGATACTATATCATCATCAGTTATCACACATACTGAGATAATATATCATCACCGATGGCCATACATACTGAGATAATATATCATCACCGATGGCCACACATACTGAGATAATATATCATCACCGATGGCCAAAAACACTGAGATAATATATCATCACCAATGGTCACACACACTGAGATAATATATCATCACCGATGGCCACGCACACTGAGATAATATATCATCACCGATTGTCACACATACTGAGATAATACATTATCACCGATGGCCACACATACTGAGATAATACATCATCACCGATGGTCACACATACTGAGATAATATGTCATCACCTATGGTCACACACACTGAGTTAATTAATCATCACCGATGGCCACACACACTGAGACAATATATCATCACCGATGGCCACACACACTGAGATAATTAATCATCACCGATGGCCACACACACTGAGATAATAAATCATCACCGATGGCCACACATGCCAAGATACTATATCATCACCAGTTATCACACATACTGAGATAATATATCATCACCGATGGCCATACATACTGAGATAATATATCATCACCGATGGCCGCACATACTGAGATAATATATCATCACCGATGGTCACACACACTTAGATAATATATCATCACCGATGGCCACACACACTGAGATAATATAGCATCACCGATGGCCACACACACTGAGATAATATATCATCCCCGATGGCCACACACATTGAGAAAGTATATCATCCCCGATGCCCACACATACTGAGATAATATATCATCACCGATGGACACACATGCTGAGATAATATATCATCACCGATAGACACACATACTGAGATAATATATCATCACTGATGGTCACACACACTGAGATAATATGTCATCACCGATGGCCACACATACTGACATAATATATCATCACCGTTTTTCACACATACTGAGATAATACATTATCACTGATGGCCACACATACTGAGATAATATATCATCACCGATGGTCACACATACTGAGATAATATGTCATCACCGATGGTCACACACACTGAGATAATATGTCATCACCGATG
Organism: Pseudophryne corroboree; assembly: GCF_028390025.1. Taxonomy (NCBI): domain Eukaryota; kingdom Metazoa; phylum Chordata; class Amphibia; order Anura; family Myobatrachidae; genus Pseudophryne; species Pseudophryne corroboree. The sequence goes on along the minus strand of NW_026970152.1, from coordinate 305,432 downwards.
GCCACACATACTGACATAATATATCATCACCGATGGTCACACATACTGAGATAATATATCATCACTGATGGTCACACATACTGAGATAATATATCATCACCGATGGTCACACATACTGAGATAATATGTCATCACCGATGGTCACACACACTGAGATAATATGTCATCACCGATGGCCACACATACTGACATAATATATCATCACCGTTTTTCACACATACTGAGATAATACATTATCACTGATGGCCACACATACTGAGATAATATATCAACACCGATGGTCACACACACTGAGATAATATGTCATCACCGATGGTCTCACACACACTGAGATAAAATATCATCACCGATGGTCACACATACTGAAATAATATATCATCACCGATGGCCACACACACTGAGATAATACATCATCACCGATGGCCACACACACTGAGATAATATATCATCACCGATGGCCACACACACTGAGATAATATAGCATCACCGATGGCCACACACACTGAGATAATATATCATCCCCGATGGCCACACACATTGAGAAAGTATATCATCCCCGATGCCCACACATACTGAGATAATATATCATCACCGATGGACACACATCCTGAGATAATATATCATCACCGATGGTCACACATACTGAGATAATATATCATCACCGATGGCCACACACACTGAGATAATATATCATCACCGATGGCCACAGACACTGAGATAATATATCATCACCGATGGTCACACATACTGAAATAATATATCATCACCGATGGCCACACATACTGAGATAATATATCATCACCTATGGACACACATACTGAGATAATATATCACCGATTGTTACAGATACTGAAATAATACATTATAACCGATGGCCACACATACTGAGATAATATGTCATCACCTATGGTCACACACACTGAGATAATTAATCATCGCCGATGGCCACACACACTGAGATAATATATCATCACCGATGGCCACACATACTGAGATAATTAATCATCAACGATGGCCACACACACTGAGATAATATATCATCACCGATGGCCACACATGCCAAGATACTGTATCATCACCAGTTATCACACATACTGAGATAATATATCATCACAGATGGCCATACATACTGAGATAATATATCATCACCAATGGCCACACATACTGAGATAATATATTATCACCGATGGCCACACATACTGAGATAATATATCATCACTGATGGCCGCACATACTGAGATAATATATCATCACCGATGGCCGCACATACTGAGATAATATATCATCACTGATGGTCACACATACTGAGATAATATATCATCACTGATGGTCACACATAATGAGATAATATATCATCACCGATGGTCACACATACTGAGATAATATGTCATCATCGATGGTCACACACACTGAGATAATATGTCATCACCGATGGCCACACATACTGACATAATATATCATCACCGTTTTTCACACATACTGAGATAATACATTATCACTGATGGCCACACATACTGAGATAATATATCATCACCGATGGTCACACACACTGAGATAATATGTCATCACCGATGGTCTCACACACACTGAGATAAAATATCATCACCGATGGTCACACATACTGAGATAATATATCATCACCGATGGCCACACACACTGAGATAATACATCATCACCGATGGCCACACACACTGAGATAATATATCATCACCGATGGCCACACACACTGAGATAATATATCATCCCCGATGGCCACACACATTGAGAAAGTATATCATCCCCGATGCCCACACATACTGAGATAATATATCATCACCGATGGACACACATCCTGAGATAATATATCATCACCGATGGTCACACATACTGAGATAATATATCATCACCGATTGTCACACATACTGAGATAATACTTTATCACCGATGGCCACACATACTGAGATAATATATCATCACCGATGGTCACACATACTGAGATAATATGTCATCACCTATGGTCACACACACTGAGATAATATATCATCACCTATCGCCACACACACTGAGATAATATATCATCACCGATAGCCACACACACTGAGATAATATAGCATCACCGATGGCCACACACACTGAGATAATATATCATCCCCAATGGCCACACACATGGAGATAGTATATCATCACTGATGCCCACACAGAGATAATATATCATCACCGATTGTCACACATACTGAGATAATACATTATCACCGATGGCCACACATACTGAGATAATACATCATCACCGATGGTCACACATACTGAGATAATATGTCATCACCTATGGTCACAGACACTGAGATAATTAATCATCACGATGGCCACACACACTGAGATAATATATCATCACCGATGGCCACACATGCCAAGATACTATATCATCACCAGTTATCACACATACTGAGATAATATATCATTACCGATGGCCATACATACTGAGATAATATATCATCACCGATGGCCACACATACTGAGATAATATATCATCACTGATGGCCAAACACACTGAGATAATATATCATCACCAATGGTCACACACACTGAGATAATATAACATCACCGATGGCCACGCAAACTGAGATAATATATCATCACCGATGGTCACACATACTGAGATAATATATCATCCCCGATGGCCACACACACTGAGATAATATATCATCCCCGATGGCCACACACATGGAGATAGTATATCATCACTGATGCCCACACATACTGAGATAATATATCATCACCGATTGTCACACATACTGAGATAATATATCATCACCGATGGTCACACACACTGAGATAATATATCATCACCGATGGCCGCACATACTGAGATAATATATCATCACCGATGGCCGCACATACTGAGATAATATATCATCACTGATGGTCACACATACTGAGATAATATATCATCACTGATGGTCACACATAATGAGATAATATATCATCACCGATGGTCACACATACTGAGATAATATGTCATCACCGATGGTCACACACACTGAGATAATATGTCATCACCGATGGCCACACATACTGACATAATATATCATCACCGTTTTTCACACATACTGAGATAATACATTATCACTGATGGCCACACATACTGAGATAATATATCATCACCGATGGTCACACACACTGAGATAATATGTCATCACCGATGGTCTCACACACACTGAGATAAAATATCATCACCGATGGTCACACATACTGAGATAATATATCATCACCGATGGCCACACACACTGAGATAATACATCATCACCGATGGCCACACACACTGAGATAATATATCATCACCGATGGCCACACACACTGAGATAATATAGCATCACCGATGGCCACACACACTGAGATAATATATCATCCCCGATGGCCACACACATTGAGAAAGTATATCATCCCCGATGCCCACACATACTGAGATAATATATCATCACCGATGGACACACATCCTGAGATAATATATCATCACCGATGGTCACACATACTGAGATAATATATCATCACCGATTGTCACGCATACTGAGATAATATATCATCACCGATTGTCACACATACTGAGATAATACTTTATCACCGATGGCCACACATACTGAGATAATATATCATCACCGATGGTCACACATACTGAGATAATATGTCATCACCTATGGTCACACACACTGAGATAATATATCATCACCTATTGCCACACACACTGAGATAATATATCATCACCGATAGCCACACACACTGAGATAATATAGCATCACCGATGGCCACACACACTGAGATAATATATCATCCCCAATGGCCACACACATGGAGATAGTATATCATCACTGATGCCCACACAAACAGAGATAATATATCATCACCGATTGTCACACATACTGAGATAATACATTATCACCGATGGCCACACATACTGAGATAATACATCATCACCGATGGTCACACATACTGAGATAATATGTCATCACCTATGGTCACACACACTGAGATAATTAATCATCACGATGGCCACACACACTGAGATAATATATCATCACCGATGGCCACACATGCCAAGATACTATATCATCACCAGTTATCACACATACTGAGATAATATATCATCACCGATGGCCATACATACTGAGATAATATATCATAACCGATGGCCACACATACTGAGATAATATATCATCACCGATGGCCAAACACACTGAGATAATATATCATCACCAATGGTCACACAAACTGAGATAATATATCATCACCTATCGCCACACACACTGAGATAATATATCATCACCGATAGCCACACACACTGAGATAATATAGCATCACCGATGGCCACACACACTGAGATAATATATCATCCCCAATGGCCACACACATGGAGATAGTATATCATCACTGATGCCCACACAAACAGAGATAATATATCATCACCGATTGTCACACATACTGAGATAATACATTATCACCGATGGCCACACATACTGAGATAATACATCATCACCGATGGTCACACATACTGAGATAATATGTCATCACCTATGGTCACACACACTGAGATAATTAATCATCACGATGGCCACACACACTGAGATAATATATCATCACCGATGGCCACACATGCCAAGATACTATATCATCACCAGTTATCACACATACTGAGATAATATATCATCACCGATGGCCATACATACTGAGATAATATATCATCACCGATGGCCACACATACTGAGATAATATATCATCACCGATGGCCAAACACACTGAGATAATATATCATCACCAATGGTCACACACACTGAGATAATATAACATCATCGATGGCCACGCACACTGAGATAATATATCATCACCGATGGTCACACATACTGAGATAATATATCATCCCCGAAGGCCACACACACTGAGATAATATATCATCCCCGATGGCCACACACATGGAGATAGTATATCATCACTGATGCCCACACATACTGAGATAATATATCATCACCGATTGTCACACATACTGAGAAAATATATTATTACCGATGGTCACACACACTGAGATAATATATCATCACTGATGGTCACACATACTGAGATAATATATAACAGATTGTCACACATACTGAGATAATACATTATCACCGATGGCCACACATACTGAGATAATATATCATCCCCGATGGCCACACACATGGAGATAGTATATCATCACTGATGCCCACACATACTGAGATAATATATCATCACCGATAGCTACACATACTGAGATAATATATCATCACCGATGGTCACACACACTGAGATAATATATCATCACCGATGGTCACACATAATGAGATAATATATAACAGATTGTCACACATACTGAGATAATATATTATCACCGATGGCCACACATACTGAGATAATATATCATCACCGATGGTCACATATACTGAGAA